>NC_142438.1:26228750-26531363 GCF_059453495.1 Arachis ipaensis | reverse complement strand
CATATCTTAGTGCATAGAGCATTTGCCTTGAAGAAGATTGGATAGACTTCAGGATTTTGATTATTGTTTTGGGAGTGCAACTTGTGGTGCAGGTGCTCATAGCAGATTCAGAAAAATTCAAGAACCCTCTGGCAGAACCATGGGCAAAACTAGTCCATTTAGTCCAGCAGCAAGGGGGTTATTCTCATATAATTGCTGCTTCAAATTCTTTTGGCAAAAATATCATGCCCCGTGCAGCTGCCCTTTTAGACGTTTCTCCAATTACTGATGTTACTGGAATTTCCGATGCACAGACTTTTGTGAGGTACATTTTTGTTGTGTTTTCATTTTAATATTTACACCACTTTCTGTTTATTGCATCATTCTATGCTGATCAAATATGAAAAAGGATCATGATTCAGCACTACTGTTGGATAATCATGTATTTGCTTTGTAACATGGAATGGAATTGTTACCTTTACTGTATATTCCATGCCCTTGTATGTTTGCACATTCGTCAAATCCCTCAAAAGGGTATTGTTTGTGCTATTGACATTTGATAAATTAAGCTATTGTAATGAGAGAGGCATAATAGCTACAGAAGATTCTGGTCTTCTCCTTGCGGTAACACTAGGTTCTTATTGTCGATCGACAGCAGATCTCCTTGTTTTGCAGAAGAAACTGTTTTATTTGTTTTAATTACAGTCTATTAGTTTAAGGCTTTCAGAGTCTTAATGCTAAAATGCCGTAGATGCATTATTTTCTTAATCATCATTGCTATCTTATTTTATGAATCATTGGGAAGATTGAGTGTTCAAAGTTTATAGAAATGCCTGGAAAATCATGAACAGATATTCTTCTACGCTGTCCTTAGCTATGAACTAAGGCATGTTCTAGTTTGTCCAGAATTTTAGTATTATACAAGCTTTTCTTCAACTCAATTTCTTTTATTTATTTATTTATTTTCTTTCTTCTTAGCTTATGTACTTATTTTTTACAAGAACTTATTTGTACTTGCAGATCTAGTAATAATATTGAATCCATAGTAAACAAAAACCTTTAAAACTGTATTATCTCATGATTTAAGAGTTCAGATTTTAGGAAGTTAATGCTATTAAAGCATATTTGCCATTGCCGGCTTCTGGCTTTGGATAATAAGACATCAAAACATACGTGAATGCATGATAGTCGTGGTTTTAGATGAGAAACCAAAGTGATATACTGGTATAATGGACACGGTGTTCATGGATATATAGGAATATGTTTTAGTGCTTGCTTAAGGCTTCCTATAGAAAGATTTAGTGTAGAAATAGAGAAATTCTAGACATGAATGGTTTGGAAAGGACATGAATCAAATTTAATCTTTTCATGAGTTAGTATTTGTCTAACTCTCTTTCTGCTATTGCTGTTGTTGACCTCCTTACCTATGCTTATTCTTAAAACTAGTTTGCACATGGTAGGATATATTAAAGAGGCCAATAAAAATAGAATTGTATTTTTTGTGTATGTAAGTGTGTTGTTTTACTTGCTAATTTAATAGTAGTGTTTGTATTTGTTATTCATCCATCTATCATCAAATGTTGGTTTTTTCATCTGACTGAAAGTAAGATTTTAACTTCATCTCAGGCCAATATATGCTGGAAATGCACTTTGTACTGTCCGCTATACGGGTTCCAATCCTTGTATACTGACGATTAGATCCACATCTTTTCCTATTCCCCAGAAATCAAATGACTCAAAAGCTGAGGCTTCAATATCCCAGGTCAACCTTTCGAACTTCGATGAAGGTTTGTTTCCCTGTTTAGGATGCATGGACATTTTGTTTTATGGAAAATTGAAAAAGCAAGATTGGGAATACAGTACTCCGTCGTTATTCATCTGCTGACTATATAGGTATTGGTCGGATGCTTCAAGAGCACTGGATCAACTGTATCAGGGATATTGTCCACAGCCATTTAAATCTATTTGATCTTTTACAACCCTATCAGATTTTGATATTTAATTGTATCCCTTATGGTGAGATGAGCTTTAATTATTTTCTTTTGGATTTCAGCAGATCTGAACAAGTCTAGATATATATATCAAACTTCTCAGGATGATGAAGGACCAGATCTTGGAAATGCACGGGTTGTAATTACCGGTGGCCGAGCACTAAAGAATGCTGAGAACTTTAAATTGATAGAAAATTTGGCCAAGAAACTTGGTGGTGCTGGTATTATACTATTATTATTCTCTATATACTTCTATTATGGTACTTTTTATTGGATATTCTCCTTTAGTTTAAAATCGCTTCGTCATTGCCAATCCTAAATATGCTTTGTTCCATCTTGTGCAGTTGGTGCCACACGTGCAGCTGTTGATGCAGGGTTTGTCCCAAATGACCTTCAGGTGACAATTTTACTTCCTTTTAGATTTAAACTATGTTTGGTATGACCAAATTTGTAATTGAAGTTTGTTATTACGATCCTAATTTTCATACGTCTCTGTGTAAATGAGATGTGCTTTTGAAGGAATTTAAGAGTAGAAGATTGAGACTACAAGCCTGCATTGTAAGAAAGAGGAATAGGAAGTTCTTATTGAAATATTGCTCGTGGAAAAATTGTGTTTTATTGACATGGATTCTACTGGAGAAGGCTTTCAAGGCTACAATTAGGAGAGTGGACTAGATGGATTGTAGTCCCATAACTAGAACTAAAATGAGACCTAATAAAATGATTGAAATATAGTGGTTAAGTCATGGATATGCCTACAAAGGAACACTGGTATCACTTGATCCATGTAGCTGGCTCCACGCAGTGAGGCTAGGCGTACTAGTTTTTGTATTGATATTGATTCTCTCAGTTGTCACAAACAGTGATTCACTGATCCAGTAAGGGTTAATGCTCCTCAAAACTATTCAACTCTCCAAGACACACCAAAAAATGTTGAGACACCTTTCCCTTTCACAACCTCCTTTTTTTTCATTGTCTAATTTGTAAACCCTCTAACTATCACTGTCAATCCCACTAACAGGTGCTTCTCCCCTTTTCATGGAGGCACGTTTCCGACCCTTTTACTAATCTCTCTTCTCACTTTTGTAATGATGGCTCTATCCTACCAAACACATTAAAAGGCCGTGAATATTCTTTCATTTTGTCTACCAGGCACCAGCAGTCTTTTATTAATCTCATGTTATCTTTTGCTAGTTATAGACTCTTAGCATTTTTCAAAATATCTTGTCAAATATTAACATCAGATAGTTGAAGCTGCTGTTTTAACGTGATGTATAAAATAGCAGCAACAAGTTTCCTAGTTTCCTAACTTGCAATTCAATATCTATGTAATGATATGTCTTTTGGAGGATTTGGATTCCTATGTGGTTTCCTTTGCATTAAATCTCAATGGTCATAGCAACTTTGTCATCAATGCATGGACTAATAGCTATGGGAATGTAACATGTAGGTAGGGCAAACTGGGAAGATTGTTGCCCCTGAACTCTACATGGCTTTCGGTGTATCCGGAGCTATTCAACACTTAGCAGGAATGAGGGATTCTAAGGTTATTGTTGCCGTGAACAATGATGCTGATGCTCCTATATTTCAGGTTAGTGCCTCTTTTGTGAATTTGAAGCTTTCTATTTCGTTTAAGTGTTGTTAATTTGTGTGATGTGTTAAATTCAGGTTGCTGATTATGGACTTGTAGGAGACCTATTTGAGGTGATACCAGAGTTGCTAGAGAAGCTTCCTGAGAAAAAATAAAGCGTGTAACATGCATCAGTATGAATTGTGCACTTTCTCAATGTTTCATCTTGTAACATTTAAATTGCTATTATTTTTCCAAAAATAAAGAAAATGAGGTTCATTGATGAATCCCCAGAATACTAGACTGTTCGCTTTTCCTATTTCGATGGATTCAATTGATGCACTAAATCATCTAGCATTGATCAAAACCTGAGGATTGAAGTGTAAATTTAACAATTAACATGAAGAGTAGGCTTTGCTAAGTTTGTGATAAGTTAGTAAGTGTTAACAAAGAACAAAAGAAAGTTCATCAGTATTTCTAACATTTTCTTCTTCAATATAATTATTGGTGACAAAGTTTTACTGTTTAAGTAATGTTGATACTAATCTACAAGTTCGATGGAGCGTTGGTAACGGGTTACCCATCAAAGTGGCTCGCACATCAACAATGTACCAGTTTTCCCAACTTCCAATATTATTTTGCTCCACATTTTAGGTTTATGGATTACTTTTGCCTCTCTTTAGTTGTGTTTTTATGAATTCATAGTTAAACTATTGAATTTGAATGCTACATCCTAGTAACTTATTTCCCTTAAACTAAAACATTCAACTATTCAAGAATTCAGCAAAATGCTTTTCAGTAACTGGACTTATGAGTCCAATAATCAGTTTAAATAAAAAAAATGCATTCAACTTGTGTTTCCATTTTTTATTTTTATTTTTAATTTTCTTATGTTTTTACAATATTAAAAAAAACGACAAAAACAAAACAGGATTTAAATGAAAGAACGAGTCAAGAAACAATTTTGATGCACAATACCAATCTTAATGCCCACTATAGAACTTTATTCTACTTTAATCATCTTTGAATTTGCAACTTTTATTGAGTTCTACCATCTTGATCCAAAAGTAATTATATATTTTATTATCTCCTCACTTTGAAAAACCTTGACAAATAGAAACTTCAATTATAGTTAATATTTTGTTTAAAAATAATTCGTCTAATTACAATTATTAATACAAATTTAAAATATTAGGATAGTTATATTATAAAATACAACTAATAAGGAATAGAAGCTACTTAACATAAGGTAACTCACTCTCATTTAACTAAAACTTAATAATGATCAAAAGATTTCCATAACAAATTTCCCATAATCTCAAATCAACTTGGCAGAATATATGAACAAAATTTCTGTTCATTCTAAAAAAACTGATCCATGACAAAAATAGGGAAAACAGAGTAACAAAAATAACACCCTAGGAATTTAGTAACTCAATCTTCTGCATCGACAGCAATTTAGGATGAAGCACCACTACGAAGGCCTTGAGACTTCTTGCTTGTTGCCAACTGGGACTCCGGCTACAAGAACAACAATAAATGAACATTTGATGCAACATGAAAATCAAATCAAAATATTTAAAACATGGTAAAATCAATACCTCTTTCTTAACAGGCTCTTCCTTCTCGGATAAGATCAACTCTATGTGGCAGGGAGATGACATGTAGGCTGACAACAAAAGTCGTAACCAATATTATGAAGAATGCAATGGCAACACTTGTTAGAATTAACCACTCCAATTTTCATATACTTATTTTTTGTAATCATATTAAACATCAATATAATAAAAGGAGATTAACGCCCCGTGAGAAATAGATTAAGGAACCAAGAGATAAAATAGATTTACAAAACACGGGAATCACCCTAGTTAGAGTACTAAGATTATAACTTACGATTGATTCTTCCGTGAGCACGGTAGGTGCGGCGTCTTTGTTTCTGTGCTTGGTTGACTTGGATGTGGGAAATGTAAAGAGCATCCACATCCAAACCTTTCACCTGCACGAACAAAAACAATTTCAAACAGAAGCAAGCCATGGAAAATCAAACACGGCCATGCAATGCAGCACACACACCTCAGCATTGCTCTCAGCATTCTTGAGCAAATCAAGGATGAATTTAGCTGATTTTACAGGCCAGCGTCCTTGTCCATTGGAATGTCTGTTCTTTGCCTGGGCAGTCCTCCCAACACCACCACAGAAGCGTCGGAATGGAATGGCCTGTTTGTGGGCCAAAACGTCCTCCAAATACCTCTTTGCCTTAACAAGCGGCAACTTCCTGATAGCAAAGGCAGTCTCCCTAGTGTTCTGTAAAAGAAAACTTCTTAATTCCCACTCAATAATAGAGAATAATTGAATGAATAATATAAGCAATCTTTTTTATTCACATAATATGGAATTTGCTATATCAAACTTTCATCAACAAAAGGGAAAAATAAATTAACCCATTATTGATAATGATAAAGCAATGTACAAAATGATTTACAAGGGACCAACACATAGATCATAGAAGCATCAATTGATAAATCAGATTTGTAATTAAACCAGAAATTATCAGCCACTAGGCTTTGCAAGTTGGAACTTTGGAGGAGATCAGCAGACCGAGGAAAAGCAAGCGAAGGAGGGGAAGAGGTTGAACAGTTAATGAGGCAAGCAAAATAAAGATATATGCCCAGCACACAAACACACACATTTAAGGTCATGAATTAAACTATTCCACTTACTAAGGCATGCAAGAGATACCCCAGCTCACAATCCATAATCATCTACCATAAATCTCTACTTCCAAAAACCCATCTATTCACATACACACACATAAATAAAGGCAAAATTGATGAAATTCATGAAACATGAAACAGAGCTACAAATATCATTTAGCCTAGCTCTAAAATTTAGGCATTTAATGTAAGACAGTAAATTGTTATGAAGGAAAATAGAACATTGTACCTTGAAATGAACCCTCAAATCAGAGCCTCTAGCCTTGCAAGCTACAGTTGCAACCATTACAACAGGTTAAGCTTAAATCAACAATTTGAGCCAAAAAGATAAAAAATAAAAACAAATTCCAGTAACTGTTAACATCGTTTTGAATGCAAATTTTAGGGGGAAAAAAAAAACGCTCAGTAAATTGCATATAAGCTAATAGGATCTGAAGACTCAATGAAACCAAAATTGTTCATACACTTGGTGGGATTTTCGGGTTCTCTGGAGTACTTCACCTGAAAAAAGAAGAGTGCGTAGTGAGAACAGATCGAAGAATGGAGAATATCGATTTTAAGCATGAGGAACGAACAAGAAACATTGATTACCATGTCGGCGATTGCAGCTTGTTCTTCCTCTTCGCGGAGGCTACACAGAAGGGTTCTCAAATTAGGGTTTTACTTTCATTATATATTGTATTGCATTTTTTTAATCTTGGGCCAAACCCGAAATCCTACCCGATCGGTAACCCGACCCGCCCTAAACCAAAGCCCAAACTAATTTTCTCTTTCTCGATGTGTCGCACCGACAGCTTCCATAGCTGCTGTACCCTACAGCATTATTTGGGTTGGGTCTTGGATATTATGAGTGTTCAAGACGCGAAACCCAGCCCAGATCGAGATGTATTTTGTTAGATTTTGATTTGTCATTTTTATTCGGTGTTATTTTTTTATTGAATTTGTGTTGTGCTTCGAATTATGGCTCGAAGTTTGTTTTTAATAATAAAAATATATATTTTATAGTAAAATTAATAATGTCATTGTACTTTTATATTTTAATTAATATTCTTATATTATATGATCACAGAAGTTAATAGTTATTTAATTATGTCTTCGAAATTACACTTCAAAATTTATAGTAGTCCCTCACGTAATTTCTGTCCAAAACTAGCAATCAGAAAGTTAGGGTGTATTCCAGAATTCATAGTAGTCCCATGCTGGCACTCCAACGATGAGCTGATATGCCGAATGAAACTTTTTTCGCAATTTGGTTCTTTTCCCTTTTAAAATCCTAATTTCTGAATTATGTTCACTATCTGCAGAGCTTCCCCTTCTCTTCTCTTCTGTTCTCTTAGACATCAGTATAGCAAAATTGTCCATCCATTCTGTTCTGAACAGCTTTCACCACGGCTACTCTAGCCACCGTGGCAGGCTGGCAGCCCTGTTAGCAACTATCGCTACTTTGTTCACCTCATCGTCGACGCGCCTAAGGTTAATCACGCTATCTGCTATTTTTCTTGCAGCATGTAATTAGAATAGACAAACACTTTTTACTTTTAGGTGATATTGAACAATAAACACTACTAATGAAAAGAGAAAAAAAATGAAAAATGAGAGACCTTTGTCATACATAACTCAATGCTGGCATGGTGCTAAGGAGGAAAGTGATTGGTACTATGTACATTTAGAGCAAAGCAGCAACAGCAAGTATGATGTGGGAAATGTAAAGAGCATCCACATCCAAACCTTTCATGCAATGCAGCACACACACCTCAGCATTGCTCTCAACATTCTTGAGCAAATCAAGGGGTCCTTGTCCATTGGAATGTCTGTTTTCCGCATGGGCAGTCCTCCCAACACCACCACAGAAGCGTCGGAATGGAATGGCCTGTTTGTGGGCCAAAACGTCATCCCAACCATTACAACAGGTTAAGCTTAAATCAACAATCTGAGCCCAAAAGATATAAAATAAAAACAAATTCCAATGAATCAAAGTAACTGTGAACATCGTTTTGAAAGCAAATTTTACAAAAATGGAAAAAAAAACGCTCAATAAATTGCATATAAACTAATAAGATCTGAAGACAAATGAAACCAAAATGGAGCATACAATTGGTGGGATTCCGGCCCTAACAACAACCTAGCCACCGTCCTCATGACCTGATGTCCATACTTTTTTTTTTTGGTTTCCCACGGTATCCCCCAACCCGGCAGGTCAAGGACTAATCCGTCGCGGTACTGAGCTCCATTTAAGGGTTTGCCGCTGGCCAATGGGTTGCTGCATGCACAAGGCGGGATTCGAACCCCCGACACTTGCTTAAGCGGACTAGTGAGCTAACCACTAGACCAACCCAACTTGGTTTGATGTCCATACTTATTATTCACAAGTAATCAAATCAGATTTAACCCATTAACGCAAACGCCCTCCATATCCAACCCAACTCCTACTGAAAAACCCATATAATTTGGGCCTCTATTTAATAAAGGGACATTCCAGTCCCAAAAAAAAGGAATACTTCAGATTTAGAAAAAAAATGTGTTTAATAATTTAAAGTGGTGCCAAGACCAAATATATATATATATATATGATTTAAAGTGGTGACAAATTCATTCAATAAAATCGATTTAATTTTCGAGTTCACACATTACAAAATATCCAATCACAGTAATGTTTTGTATACTCTTTTTGAGTTATACCAACTTTGAAAGACGACAAAGAATAAGGATAAGAATATTATATATATACTAAAACCAATTATTAGTATAAAATACATATTGAAATATAAATACACATTAAAAATAAATTAAACTACATATATTTATACACAAATACATTAGTAATTAATTTTAATGACTAATTTTAGTGTATAAATAACATTTTTGATATTTATATATACAGAGAGAGCGCATACCTGACACAATTCTATTGTATACTTGGTTTTGTGAGAACCCATACTTTTAACAAAATCAAAAACCATATGTCATAATGTTTTATTTACTCTGAAAGTAATTTAATATCGTTATTGGTAGAACAAATCATAGGCAAGGATTGTCAACAACACCAAAGTGCTCAATTAGATACACAAATATTGAGTCTATAATATAAATTACTCCCAATGGCAAAAGACATGAAACATTTATCCAGACAACCATAACTATCGCCAAAGTTGACAGGGTATGGTTCTGAAAGCACAATATTAATGTTCATGAAATTATGCAAAATAAATCTCTTCTTTTTAAGCTTAAATTTATTTGATGCGATAAGGTAAACATTTGAAACTAACGGCAATCACAGACTCTTCAAGATTTGTTGTTCCCCTTTCCTGAGCTGATGTCTGCCGCAAAATCAAATGCATACATGTTAGACATCACTACGTAAATTATCCTCTGAAATTTTTTTTCCCTCCCTGTTTGTGTGTCTATGGACTTTCTATATTTAGATGAAATTTTAAATCTCAATCACTTGTCAAAATGTTTACCAAACACTAAGTTGTGTATTGTATACACTATACACCATATATCTCTTATATACAAACTAGGAACAAACCAACAACCAATCTGACCAGGTATATCATAAAAAATAGAAAGAAACTTTTGAAGAAAACCGCATAATCCTTAAAATCCCACAGTTGAACAAGGATCAGTTATATCTCATGGTGTCACCACGCAAAATAACAAAGAAAAAAATGTATGGTTTTGCTAGGAAAGCAACTTTTTTCAGCCAACGAAGTAGTAGACGAGCAAAGATTAAAGGGAGGATAAAATAAATTTCAAGGGAAAGAAAAATGTTGGCAAAAAAAAGTTGCTTCCCAATCTTTTTCCAAAAACATAATGGTGGTAAAAAAAAAAATCAAAGTATCATCAGATTTGATAATATGGTTCCCTTTCTTCTGTTTTTGGACTTTGATTTCTAATGTTTGTAACACATAGATGTCTATAATGATCTATTAACTATTGATAGTTTGATTAATAAGTAACAACACTGATCTTAGACAACAAAATAACCATCAACTACAAAAATATTGCAACCACATAGCATATGCCAGCAACAGAATGGACACATTGGGTGTAGAATGCCGGCATTTTATTGCAATAACCAATAAGTTTAACTTTGATGCACTTATAGACCATCATAGAATCATATCCATGCTTATTTGTCTACTATAACAAGTAGGGTGTGCATAAAACTTATATACAATATGAAGATAATAACACATTCCATTAACTCAAGTCTCCAACACTAAGATGATGAGGAAATTGAGGAAGATCATACCTAGTGTCCACCACCATGGCCATGATCATCGTGGCCCTCCCAGGGGTGCCTCCAACCCTATAAAAAAAAACGCACACAAAAATCAATAATTGGATTGATTAATTTGATAGAAATGGAAATAAAGAAAGCTTGAGAGAGGTTAGAATTGAAAAATTTACCAATACTACAGGACCATCTTGCTTTGCTCTGTAAAACACCCAAAACCTGGAGAACACAAAAACCGAGACATGGTGAATATGGATCAGTAGCGACTGCAGATCGAAACGGAGAAAAGGAACGAGCGAAACTAACCACATAACAGCGCAGAGACCCTTGCCGGCGACGGTGTGCCACCGCTTAGGTTGGTGTATGGTTATGCCTTTGTAGGTTGTGCCCTCGCCGTGGCCTCCCCCCATTTTCGACTTCGCTTTCCGAATTGGGAAAATCGGAATGATTCAGTACAGAGTGGAATCTCACAAGCACAAAGCCTAAGTTTTTGTAAGTTTTCCGGAAAAGAAGGGTTGTTAAGTTCCATTTTTAATGGGTTAATATTTAAATTCGTCACTGAGAATATTAACTGATATTTAAATTGGTCTTTAAAAATTGATTAATTAAATTAATTACCGAAAGATATAATATTAAGTTAAATTATTTTAGATGATGATACGTTACGTTAAGTGTCATATAACTAAGGTTTTAAGAATCAAACTGATTATTAAATAAGTTAAGTTATTGATTCACTAATTCAATCAGATTAACTGCGGTTTAACTGAAAAAATTGTTTTATAATAAAATAATAAATAAATTTAAAATTTTTTATATATTTCTAATTTTACAACCAAAATACGTCACATATCATTTTTTCATTGCAATTAGAATTAAATCTTTCCCTTTAAAATTAAGGAATTCTCATCTACTTCTTACTAATTTTACAACTAAAATATACCACATGTTACTCTCTTATTGTAATTGAAATTAAATCTTTCCATCCAAAATTAAAGAATTCTTCCCTCCTTCTTACTAATTTTACAACTAAAATGTGCCACATGTCACTCCTTCATTGCAATTGAAATCAAATCTTTCCCTTCAAAATTAAAGAATTCTCCTCTCCTCCTTCTTCCTTTCTCTATCTCTCTCATTCATTCAATCACTCTATCTATTTTAGATATCATTATCAATATCAAGGATTAATTACTAATTTGACAATCAAAATGTGCAACATGACATTTTTTAATTGCATTAAAATTAAAATTGAAATATTAAAATTGAAATTGAAATATACATATATTATGTATCATATATTACTAGCTAATTTAATAATCAAATGTCATATGACACTCTCTTATTAAAATTGAGAGAAAATATTTTTCTCCAAAATTAATAAACTCATTTCTTAAATTCTCTCATCTATCTCTCTCCATTTTTCTATTTTTCTCTACCATTTTCACTCTATATATAATTTATATTTTATATCTATCTCTCTCCATTTTTTTATTTTTCTCTACCATTTTCACTCTATATATAATTTATATTTTATATTAGTAATTTGACAAATCAAAATATGTCATCCAATATTTTTTTATTACAATTAAAATAAAATTTTTCTTCCAAAATTAACAAAATCCCACTTTCACTCTCATTCTTCATCTTTATCTTTCTTTCTTTTTTCTTATTCTCCATTTTTTCTACTTTTTTGTTCTACAAAAAACAAAATTAACAAAATAATATCATTCAAATAAAAAATTAGACTTTTTTACATAAAAATAATAACTAAAAATTTTATTGCTTGATTTTTTATCTACAGAGATTAATCTTTTTAGCCAAAGACTTTTGTCAATCTACAACTTTTTTTTGTAAAAGTAATTTGCTTTTATAATTCTTTTGTCATGCATAATCTATACTGTCAGAACAAAATAGACCGTAATTTTAAAAAATTTATATTCCCGTAATGTTATTACGGGTAAAAATACTAATATCTTCTAAATTTAAAACACTACATGAAATATCATCAACCAAAATCTTATAATTCTATCAAAGTATAATTGCAAAAGTTAAATACTAAGGAAATATCCAAATACTAATTGCAAAAAATTGGCAAAAGATTTCCATAACAAATTTCCCATAATCTGAAATTAAATTGGCAAAATATATGAACAAAATTGCTGTTCATTCAAAAAAACGATCCATGACAAATATAGGGCAAACAGAGTAACAAAACTAACAACCTAGGAATTTAGTAACTCAATCATCTGCATCGACAGCAATTTAGGATGAAGCACCACTACGAAGGCCTTGAGACTTCTTGCTTGTTGCCAACTGGGACTCCGGCTACAAGAACAACAATAAATGAACATTTGATGCAACATGAAAATCATATCAAAATTTTTAAAACATGGTAAAATCAATACCTCTTTTTTAACAGGCTCTTCCTTCTCGGATAAGATCAACTCTATGTGGCAGGGAGATGACATGTAGGCTGACAACAAAAGTCATAACCAATATTATGAAGAGTGCAATGGCAACACTCGTTAGAATTAACCACTCCAATTTTCATATACTTATCTTTTGTAATCATATTAAACATCAATATAATAAAAGGAGATTAAAGCTCCGTGAGAAATAGATTAAGGAACCAAAAGATAAAATAGATTTACAAAACACGGGAATCACCCTAGTTAGAGTACTAAGATTATAACTTACGATTGATTCTTCCGTGAGCACGGTAGGTGCGGCGTCTTTGTTTCTGTGCTTGGTTGACTTGGATGTGGGAAATGTAGAGAGCATCCACATCCAAACCTTTCACCTGCACAAACGAAAACAATTTCAAAGAGAAGCAAGCCATGGAAAATCAAACACGGTCATGCAATGCAGCACACACACCTCAGCATTGCTCTCAGCATTCTTGAGCAAATCAAGGATGAATTTAGCTGATTTTACAGGCCAGCGTCCTTGTCCATTGGAATGTCTGTTCTTTGCCTGGGCAGTCCTCCCAACACCACCACAGAAGCGTCGGAATGGAATGGCCTGTTTGTGGGCCAAAACGTCCTCCAAATACCTCTTTGCCTTAACAAGCGGCAACTTCCTGATAGCAAAGGCAGTTTCTCTAGTGTTCTGTAAAAGAAAACTTCTTAATCACCGCTCAATAACAGAGAATAATTGAATGAATAATATAAGCCATCTTTTTTATTCACATAATATGGAATTTGCTATATCAAACTTTCATCAACAAAAGAGACAAATAAATTAACCCATTATTGATAATGATAAAGCAATGTACAAAATGATTTACAAGGGACCACCGGATAGAAGCATCAATTGATAAATCAGATTTGTAATTAAACCAGAAATTATCAGCCACTAGGCTTTGCCAGTTGGAACTTTGGAGGAGATCAGCAGACCGAGGAAAAGCAAGCGAAGGAAGGGAAGAGGTTGAACAGTTAATGAGGCAAGCAAGATAAAGATATATGCCCAGCACACAAACACACACTTAAGGTCATTAATTAAACTATTCCACTTACTAAGGCATGCAAATGCAAGAGATACCCAGCTCACAATCCATAATCATCTACCATAAATCTCCACTTCCAAAAACCCATCTATTTACATACACACAGATAAATAAAGGAAAAATTGATGAAATTCATGAAACATGACAGAGAGCTACAAATATCATTTAGCCTAGCTCTAAATTTAGGTATTTAATGTAAGAGTAGTAAATTATTACGAAGGAAAATAGAACATTGTACCTTGAAATGAACCCTCAAATCAGAGCCTCTAGCCTTGCAAGCTACAGTTGCAACCATTACAACAGGTTAAGCTTAAATCAACAATTTGAGCCAAAAGATAAAAAATAAAAACAAATTCCAGTAACTGTTAACATCGTTTTGAATGTAAATTTTATGAAAACAAAAAAAAACGCTCAATAAATTGCATATAAGCTAATAGGATCTGAAGACTCAATGAGACCAAAATAGTTCATACACTTGGTGGGGTTTTCGGGTTCTCTGGAGTACTTCACCTGAAAAAAGAAGAGTGCGTGGTGAGAACAGATCGAAGAATGGAGAATATCGATTTTAAGCATGAGGAACGAACAAGAAACATTGATTACCATGTCGGCGATTGCAGCTTGTTCTTCCTCTTCGCGGAGGCTACACAGAAGGGTTCTCAAATTAGGGTTTTACTTTCATTATATATTGTATTAATGTATTGCATTTTTTATTTTTTTTATTCTTGGGCCAAATCCGAAAACCCTACCCGATCCGTAACCCCAACCCACCCGAACCCATACCCCAAACTAATTTTCTCTTTCTCGCTGTGTCGCGCCGACAGCTTCCATAGCTGCTGTACCCTATAGCATCTTTTTGGGTTGGGTCTTGGGTGTTAGGACATAGGAGTGTTCAAGACCCGAAACTCAGTCCGGATTGAGATGTTTTTTGTTATTTGTTAGATCAGCAAATCTTCGCATACAAATTTTTTTTCTATATAAGTCTTACAAGTCATGAATACCTCTTATTCCTAAAAAGCGCTACTCTTTGGATGTATATTTTAGGCGCCTACTTAACAGATTTTTCAATCAATCAATGCGCGAATATTTAATTTCCTTTTTTAAAAAGATTTTGTTTCCTTTTTTTCAATTTCTACTACTTTTCCTTGTGTTCTCTCTTCGATCTCTTTTGACCTTTTTTCTGCGCCTTCTCCTTTGTGTTTTACCTTCGTTTCTCTCTGCCTTACGTCAGATTTTTCGTTTTGTTTTGTGTTTGAAGATGATGGATGATTCAACTTCAGATTCTCAGGTGAACTAGAGCGAAGTGGAATTTGAAACTGAATCCAATGATGTTCTTCAGGTGTGATTTAGTTTTAGTTAGTAATTAAATTTGAATTTGAATCTGATTAGTAGTTTTTTGATTGTGTAGCTAAATAATCTGTAAACTTTGCCTGTGATATTTGTTGTTTGTTCTTCTTCATTTGAATTGAATCTAATGCATTAGTTCTCCTTAGAATTAAAATAATTTTGTCTATTTTATATCAGACATTTGGGTGTAGATCAGTAATAATTGGGTGCATTTTAGAAATTTTTGGGTGCATTTACATTTTATTACAGTTTATTATTTTAATATAGTGTATTTTAGCAGACCTCCTGTGCAGTTGATGACAAGTTTGTCTCCAAGATTGGGATGACTTTTAAAACCCTTGACGAAGCTGCAAAATTCTACAATAATTATTCAAAGGTTGCAGGTTTTTCTACAAGAGTTCGGTGCACAAATAAGAAGGGAAACAAAATTATGAATCAATTGATTACACGTACTAGAGGGGAAAAATGGAAATCGAAAATATCTCCCACCGAGAAGACAAATCCCTCAGCTGGTTTAAATTGTCCTGCAAGAATTTATATACATGTATTGAAGGATGTTGGTATTCGGATCATTTCGAATGTCTTGTTGCATCATTCACATCCTTACTGTTCAAATCAAGTACAGATGCTCAAACAGCACAGGGAATTAAGCATGTCCGTGCATCGTACAATAGAGAATAACGAGGAAGCCGGCATCAAACCTAGCAAAACTTTCCAATCATTTGTTGTAGCAACCGAGGGTCACCGCGAGTTAAATTTTATCGAAAAAGACGTGAGAAATTACATCACTAGAGAAGTGCGGAATGTTTCGGAACAAGAGGATGCAAAAGAATTTGGGAAATACTTATTAAGAATGAAAGAGAAGAATCAGAATTTCTTTTTTGAGCTCGAACTCGAGGACGATCAGTTCATTAAGCTTGCTTTTTGGACAGATGCAAGGAGCAGAGCTGCCTGTGAGTATTTCGAAGATGTTATTTCATTTGACAGCACCTACAATACAAACAGGTAACATGGTATTCTGGTTTATGATGCTGTATTTATGTTGTTTTAGGAATCTGCTGCAGAGGTGCATATCGGCATTTTTTGGGTGCAAAGAATTATTATTTGGGTGCATTTTGTTGATTATAATTCTGTTTTGTGGTAATCTGTTTCAGGTATAATCTGGTATTTGGCACATCACGAAGAAGATTCCAAGCAAATTAAATGGGTACAAGGGACATGCAGAAACCGAACAAGAAATGAGCCAAGTTGTTTGGAACTCTCATAGTAAAGATCATTTGATAAGAATTGGAATGATTTTCTCCTGAAGTATGGTCTTGTGGACAACAAGTGGCTTTCAGGTAATATTTTTTAAAATCTGCAGCAGAGGTGCGAATTGCAAATTTTTGGGTGCATTATAGTCTGATTTGGGTGCATTTTGCAGATCTTTATGGAGACCGTCATATATGAGTTCTAATTTATCTGGATCACCACTTCTGGTCCGAGATGAGAAGCACACAAAGGAGCGAGAGCATGCATTTATTTTTTAACAAGTTTATTACCCATAACAGCTCGCTTATTCATTTTGTCAAACAATACGATAATTGCCTCAGAAGCAGGGAGCAAGCAGAGAGAGAATCGGATGCTGCAGATTTTCATACGATGATACCGTGTGCAACAAAATCCTCCATTGAAGCTCAGTTCAACATGTGTACACTCACCAAAAGTTTAGGAAAGTCCAAACACAATTCAGAGGGAAGGCGAATTGCATCACAAGATTAACGAACTCCGTTCTAGGCTATTCAGTTTATGAAGTTGGAGAATAAGTTTCCAGCTCAATATTCAACAAGTTTGTGATTACTTACGACTCAGTAGCAGCCCAAGTGAAATGGCAATGCTTATTATTCGAGTCAAGAGGGATATTGTGCCGTCACGCACTAAGCGTGTTAAGCTTTGAACGAGTAACCCAAGTGTCACCAAGATATATATTAGAACGATGGAGCAAGAAGGTAAAGAGGCGACACACACACATCAAGAGCAGCCACGACGAGCCACTGTTGGAGCCAAGAAGCAAGAGATTTGACGAATTAGTGTTTTGTTCGCAAAATATTTGCGAATTTGCATCAGAATTGGAGGAGCTGACTGCCATTCTTCATCGTGCGTACGATAATGTCATGGTTGAGATGGAAGAACTGAAAGCCAAAAGGAAGGGGACATGTTCGTTATCTCACGAAGATGCCAACATGGAATCCGTTAACGAGCTTCAAAACTCTCCAAGGGTTCAAACAAGAGGACGTCCAAAAAATAGGCTAGGTTCAAAGTTGGACAAACAGATTGCAAATGTCTCAAAGAAGAAGAAAACGAAAGCTCTAAATGAGGTAAAAGTGATGTTCTTTAAATATGTGGTGATTGAGTTTAATTTTCTTGTTAATAGTTTTTGCTAATATGTGAGTTTATTATTTCCAGTTAAAACCTCTTTGATGCTGCATCAGCGGTGCGTCCAAATTCCAGCCCATATCATGGACATGTTATGAATTATCAGTTCAGGGAACCAGCAGCAGGGGATAATTTTTTGGGTGTATAGTAATATAATATTGGGTGTAAAGCTCAATTTTTTGGGTGTATTACTGAATTTTCTTGTGTTTGACATTTTACATTTTATATATTTTCAGATGCTGCTGTTTATGTTACAAATTATTGTTTTCTTTAGTTTTTATGGTCTTAGGGTTTAGGGTTTAGGGTTTAGGTTTTAGGGGTTTAGGGTTTAGGGTATAGGGTTTAGGATTTTAGGGGGTTTAGGGTATATATTTGGGTGTTTATCGGTTATATTTGGGTGCATAACTAGGGTTTAGGGTTTAGGGTATAGGGTTTAGGGTTTTAGGTATTTAGGGTATATATTTGGGAGTTTACCGGTTAAATTTGGGTGCATAACTAGGGTTAGGGTTTAGGGTTTAGGGTTTAGGTTTTAGGGTTTTAGGGTTTAGGTTTTAGGGTTTAGGTTTTAGGGTTTTAGGGTTTAGGGTTTAGGGTTTAGGATTTTAGGTATTTATGGTATATATTTGGGTGTATACGAGTTATATTTGGGTGCATAACTAAAGTAATTAGGCGTATTAGTTAGTTTGGTTTTGTTTTCCTTTATTCTCTATGTACCTGTAATTTATAGCTTTTGAATACAGCACAGACAGTTTATTTATGCAAACAAATTTTATAATACAATTGAATAAAATTTTCACAAATTTTACAAGTGCTCAAACTATTTCAAAACTACATAAACGAAGTCAATCACTGTCACTTTCAATATCATAAGAATCTACTTGATAATACGGGATCAACAAAGCTGTAGATGGACGCGACAATCTCATTATTTCACTTCCCTTGATCGTTGCATCTCTGTCACGATTCATGTCATGAAAAATAATTCAGAAAGCAAATTCAACTCTGAAGTGGTCGACCTCTGCCTACAGTTTGAAAGAATATTATTTGAATTAAACCTGTTAATTTAGAAAAGTAATAGAGAGTTATATAGTTTTAATTATAATTACCTGAGTCCAATTATCCCACTCATACTTCCCTTTTTTATGTTTTGAGGCTCGATTATTTCAAGCCATTTCATGACATAAATAGCACAATCATAGCTGAAAACTAAAAATAATTTAGCAAATTAAAATAGGACAGAAATTGAAAACACAATTTTTTAGAGTGAAAGATCTGTACTCTATTTTTTGCTTGAAATGTTAATGTAAGGAGGCTCAATTTCACGATCTTTTCTTTTGAGAGGTGCCCCCTCAGCATATACCCTAATTTCCGAAATCACATACCCCTAAAAACAAAAAACAAAGCCGAATATAAGAAGGAATAAGTCTAATAAATCAATACACCCAAAGGATAACAATATACACCTTACTTTGAACTGAAATACACCCAAATCTCAAAACGCAAAAAATATATACAACTTACAATAAATTTATTTATCTTCATTCTGTCTTTGGAGGGACACGTCTTGTGATAGGGGTCAAGTATATAAAATTTTTTCTTTCTTACATCAGCCACCCATACCCACCAATGATTTGAATAGCAAACAGGTGCAAAATTCTGAACATCCCCACATTGATCAGTGTTTTAGTATAATGCATAGATAACCAAAGAATGGTGATAAAAAGTTTTAGAAATAAAAACTTACATATGGATGTGATGCTAATTTTTTCGGTCCAAAAATAGTATAAACATTGGGTAGTCTTCGACATTAAATGACTTTTTAGATTTCGGCTGTAAGAACTCCCCATTTGGATGATTTCCAATAGCCATGTTCTGCAGCATTTGTGAAACACCAAAAGAAATCTTTTAATGCACCCAAAAGATAACAAAATGCACCCAAATTTTAATACATTACACCTGACCACAATATTAGGTGGGATACAGTAGATTTCTTTCTGGAATCTTTTAATATTTTCTTAGTTGAGTATCAGACACATGGCAGTGACAATCTAAAAAAATAAAACAGCAAATTAATTACATCAACTAATATTGCAGTCACATGTCACAACATAATCATTAATATTATTCTAAACTTACGTCAGTGTGCAAAGTGAATCATACTCATCAATACTGTCGTCCGCGTATGTCCTGATACGTGTCTCCCAGAGGTAGCATTTTTCTTTCATTTTGGCTGACATTAAATTTCTCCTCACAGGAGTTTTAAATTTGTCAAAAATCTAGCCTACGGTTTGCTTTTCAGTTGGCGGAATTTTACCTTCTGGGAAATCTGGTGTTTTCTTTTCTCCACTCTTTGCAATCTTTTCCACCAGCACATATAGTTCTTCTATTAATATTGTAGTTTCTGGACTTTTTACCACTTGAGCTTCTGCTTGCGCAACCCCCTCTTGGGTCTGTGATTCTTCTTGGCTTGAATCAGTCAGGCCAAGGCTGAATGATGGCAAATGTAATTCTTTAGGTACATAAGACGCTGTCCTTGCCATCATCAATAGTGTAGCAGCAGTCGCTTCAGGGGCTGCATCACTGCGTGTTGAAATATATCATACTATAAGAATAATAATAAACGAATAATATCGAAAATCAATTTCTATTTTGATGAACTTACATTTTAGATGGAGCTGGTGGCATTATTGGTATGCTTTCATCAACTTGTTGGGGTTCTGGAGTGCTGTGGGGTTAGAGAAAATGAATCAGATTATAAAAAAATCAGTTATAGCTCAATTTTCAGGATATATATCCAAATAAGATAACAATATACCCAAACAATAATGAAATGCACCTGAATAATTTTGCTCACCTCTCTGTTAGGGGAGATGGTTCAAATAGTGGTACAGGACTTTCTGATGTTGCCTGGGATGAAGGCAGGCATAGTTGAATTAGAATTCTAAACATGACAAAAATAAAATATTAAGAAAACCCTTTTAAAATAGATTAGAGGGTTGAAATTTCGTTATAAAAACTTACATATCAAGTGGTTGAGAGGATGGTCGAAAAATGATGATCTGTTGTTGAGCTGGGTCACTCAACGATTCTTCTTTCTGACTGAACTTGAAATACACCAAAATAAGATAACAATGCACCCAAATAATAACCAAATGCTTTTTTTTTTTAGAACTTACGTAGTTGCAGATTTTTGTTTTTTTTCCTATCTTTTTTTTCTTGAATAAAATTCTAAAGGGCTCTTTGTTCTAAAAAAATATATCTAGAATTAGAAGAATAGGGTAAAAAAAAGAATTTAGAAAATGGTATAAGAAAAAGAAATTACATGTAATTCGAAGGTTTGTTTACACTGCTTTGTTCCGTTTGTCCTTGAAACAAAGGATCAGTCTCGGTTGCTAAACTCACCTCCGGCATTCTAAGTATAGAATAAATATCATTCCGTAAATAATACTATTCAGGATATCAAAATTCTATCAATTAAATGAATAAAAATAATCAACAACCAAAACACCTTAAAAAAGTTAATATGCACCCAAATTCAACAGACCCTTGCTGATGTTGTCTTAAAAATCCTTCGATTGTTTCAGTTCCAATTTCAGTTTTGATAGTACATTAAAAAGTACATGTTAACAAAATATAGTTTTGATTATAGAATTTAAGATAAGTTTAGAAAGTATCTTACCCATTATATGATTGATTTTCTTCTTCTGAAGACGAATCCTCAATTATGTGTTTTTTTTTTTGCTTGTTTTTTGTTTTTTAACTGGCAAGAATTCTTCACTCCTGAAATTAAATGAGAAATCCTGTGTTAAGACATTAAATTTTGATAGAAACAGAAAAGAAAGTGATCATAATTTCAGAATCTTACTCATCAGTGGATTCAGTTTTGCTTTCTGAACTGGAATTTTCTAAAATCTGCTTCCTCTTTCTTGATTTCATTCTGGAAACCAACAATTATTAGACAAAAACACCCTAAAACTGACAAAATGCACCAAAAAATATTACTTACTTTTTTGCTCCCCTTTTTATTTATTTCCTTGTAGGTCCCTCTAACTCTTCTTCTAACTCAGACTCAGAGAAAACGTCAACATCAATCTCGGATGAATCATTCTTAGAGGAAGAACTTGGTTTCTTTTTTTTTTTTTCTTTTCTTTTTTTTTCTTTCATTTCTTTCAATTTCTTTTTTTTGTTTCCGCCATCTTGATGATGCCTTGAAATGGTAGAAATGTTAGTTTACAACATCTACATAAATAAAACACACACAAATTAAAGATGGTATTCTGTATGCTTACCATATGGCCATCTATCTCTGCTCTAATTCTTGCAATCAGCTGCTCTCTGTTCCAGTTGCTAACCCAGGGCACTGCAGCTTTTTTCTCTCCCTTCTTCTCCATGTTTTTTGCGAGATGGAAATAAATTATCATCAAGACATAGAGGCACCCGTCGATTGATTTTTTTTCAGACGATAATTTGTTATGCCTTTAATGATGAAATTTAGCACATGGGCCCCCAGTTGCCCTCTGTTATTTTCTCCATCTCAAAAATTGGAGCTATGTGCACGGGAGATACTTTGGTTATTGTACTTGGCAACAAGAACGCCATCTGAATATAGAGGATGAAAATCCTCTTAAACATTAGTCGATCTTGTTCACTTTCAACACTGATACTCATCATCTCATCAGTCAGCTGCTTCAGAGTGTTGCCCTGGAACCTTCTAAAAATGAGTTGGTTCTCTTCAAAAAGATTCTTATAACTCACTTTATCAGGAAATAGATCTCCTACAAAAAAAAAAACAATTTATTAAATAAAATTCACCTAAATATGATTCATATGCACCCAAATATCACTCATGTGCACCCAAATACCACTCACATGCACCCAAACATCACTCACATGCACCCGAATATCAATCATGTGCACCCAAATATCACTCATATATTACAGAGAATGGAACTATACAGTTTTTCTGTAATCAGTTACCTGACGCATTGAGGCCAAAGGCATGCCCTATTGTTTTGGGTGTAACCTTAAAGCAACCATAGCTGGTTTCCAGTGTGTTTTTCCCTAATTTAAAAGAGTTAGCCAACTCCTTTAAAAGTTTGTGAGGCACATTCATTGGCGGGATGTGTATGAGTCCCCCAAATCCTAATTCACGAACAATCGCTTTCTTCGGTTCACTCATCTTTTCAAATTTTTCGCTCAGTAGTCTGGTAGCACACTTCAAGTCTTTGGTTTGCTGTAAACAAAGCAAAATTAGAGTCATTTAAATAACCTATAGCTGTATTAGAAAAAATTGACTTGTTCTAAGATATATATACATTCACTTACATTGTATTTTTTTCACCTTGGTTTTTGGTCGTCATTTTTACTGCAAGGAAAAAGATATACTGTCAATAGATAAAAAATGTATCCAAATACCAGAGCCATACACCCAAAAACCAGTCACGTGCACCCAAATACTAGCCACAAATACCCAAATCCAGTCTTACACACATTTTGTATTTTTAATTAAACGAAATTAAATGAGTTCAAAATCATATTCAACTTAACCAAACAAGTAAAATCATAAATTAAACGAGTTCAGAATGATATTTTAGTTCAAAATACCACTAGAAGCACCAATCACATTCTATACTGACATATACACCCAGAAAATGCTCCATACACAGTTTATATGTATACAAACCTCCTTAAAAGGCATCCAAACATTCACAAAACAGAGTTTATATGTATACACCCAAATATCATTTCACTAGAATTACGTAAAATAGCGTAAACAGAGTTTCATTAGAACACTAATATCAGCTCTAAACCAAAAACAGTGAAACAGAGAGAAAAATACCACGATATAGTACTTCCATTTCGAAATCAAAAACAGAAATATGAAAAACCTAGAAGAAAAATGAAACAGTATCTTGAATGATGTTTGTTCGTTCTTTTTGGTGTTTTTTGATAGAGATTTGAATATTTCCTTCTTGATTTCTTGTACTTTTTGTGAGGACTTGGACGGTTTCTTCAGAGCTTTTTTTGTTTTGTTTTGAATGTCGCTTGAATCTCGAGAATTTGTGTATTGATCAAGGAAGAAGAGGAAGAGTTTTTCATTATGAGAGCGCTTTGGAAAAGTGAAACGGTTGAGTAACGCGCATGGTTTTCACGTTCGAGTGTGGAGAGTATGGTTGCGCATCGCTTTTTGTTAGGCTTGGGTAACTTGTATAACTTGTAAGCCAAAAACGCTTGTATGTGTAGCAGGCCTGTTGTAGATTTAGATTTGTTATTTTTATTCGGTATTATTTTTTGATTGGATTTGTGTTGTACTTTGAATTATCTGAATCTAGTTTGAAGTTGTTTTTTATAATAAAAATATCTATTTTAAAGTAAAATTAATAATGTCATATTATATTTTTATACTTCAATTAATATTTTTATATTATATAATTCCAGAAGTTAATAGTTATTAAATTAAATTTTTAAAATTGTACTCTGAAATTTATAGTAGTCTCTCACACAATTTTCGTCCAAAACTAGCAATCAGAAAATTGGGGTATACTAATTCCAACCATGCTGACACTCCAACGATTAGCTGATATGGCGAATGAAACTTTTTTTTGCAATTTGGTTCTTTCCCCCTTTAGAAATTCTAATTTCTAAATTATGTTCACTATCTGCAGAGCTTTCCCTCCTCTTCTCTTCTGTTCTCTTAGCTGTGTTATAGAATAGGGATTCGTTATGATGATAGATAACTCTAGTAATGACATTAAAAGTTCAAACAACCATCAATCCAATGGAATTATGGTACTTTCATGAAAGAAAATCTTCTTGAATATGTTATTTCATGAAGAAAAATTCAACTTCTGCCAATGAAGTGGTGAACAACAGAAAAGAGAAGTAATATTATAAATGAAATTTTGAAATGACTTACTGATAAACCACTATTTTATAGTTTATTTTGTATTGAATTGAATGAATTTTGTCAACTTTACTCACACTTATTCATGTAAATTGCATGTTTTTAAGTTTCCTTCCTAATTTTGTGCTATGATTGAAAACATTCATCCTAGGCCTTAAAATTGCTAATTTTTAATCCTCTTTTATTACCATTCGATGCCGTGATATGTCTGTTAAGTAATTTCAGGGTTTATAAGATAGGAATGGCTTAGAAGACGGAAAGGAATCATGCAAAAGTGGAAGGAACATAAAAAATGGAAGTTTTGAGAAGCTGGTACCGACGCGTACGCATGCCAAGTACAGCGCCCACCGACGCGTACGCGTGACTGATGCGTACGCGTGGCCATGCAGAGTTCAAACGACGCGTACGCGTGGCTGACGCGTATGCGTGGCTAACGCATACGCATGACGAGCATCACGTGCTGCAATTAAAGGGAATACGCTGGGGGTAATTTTTGGGCTACTTTTGGCCCAGTTTCAAGCCTGAAAATGAAGACAATAGGCTGGGGATAGAGCTGGGACGTGGATCATTCATTCCTTCACACACCTTAGTTTTAGAGAGATGTAGAATTCTAGAGAGAGGCTCTCTCCTCTCTCTAGGTTTTAGGGTTTCTTCTTTCAATTTCTTCTTAGATTTAGATTTAATTCTTGTTTTCATTTACATTTCCTTGCAACCTATTGTTCCTGCACCTTTGTCCTTTAACTCTACTTGTTATTTCCTTCATTTTGTTGCCTTTATGTTATGCATTCTTGCTACTCTTGATCTTTATTAATGCATGATGAGCGGATAATTTATATCCTTTTTGGCATTGTTTTTAGGTAGTTTTTAGTATATTTTAGTTACTTTTTATTATATTTTTATTAGTTTTTATTCAAAAATCATATTTCTAGACTTTACTATGAGTTTGCATATTTTTTTGTAATTTCAAGTATTTTCTGACTGAAATTGAGTGACCTGAGCAAAAATGTTATTCAGAGGCTGAGAAAGGACTACAGATGTTGTTGGATTCTGACCCTCCTACACTCAAAATGGATTTTCTGGAGCTACAGAAACCCAATTGGTGCGCTCTTAATTGCGTTGGAAAGTAGACATCTTGGGCTTTCCAGCAATATATAATAGTCTATACTTTACCCGAGATTTGATGGACCAAACTGGCGTTAAACGCCAGCTAGAAACTTTCTGGCGTAAAACGCCAGAACTGGCACACTTCTTGGCGTTAAACGCCCATTTTGGCACCCAGGGTGACGTTTAACTCCAACTTGAGGCATATGCATATGAAAGCTTGAAAGCTCAGCCCAAATACTCACCAAGTGGGTCCCGGAAGTGGCACTATTTGCACTTAGTTACTCATTTTCTGTAAACCTAAATTACTAGTCTAGTATAAAAACTACTTTTAGAGATTCATTTAGCAACTCATGACATTTTACATGTTTCATATTTATCTTCTACGGCATGAGTCTCTAAACCCCATAGGTGGGGGTGAGGATCTCTGTTGTGTCTCAATGGATTAATGCAATTACTATTGTTTTCTATTCAACCACGCTTGATTCTGTTCTAAGATACTCACTCGTACTTCAATATAGAGAATGTGATGATCTGTGACACTCATCATCATTCTCAAATCTATGAACGCGTGCCTGACAACCACTCCCATTCTATCTAAGCTCAATGTAGTCATTGGGCGACAGCTTGAGTGTATATCTCTTGGGTCTCTGATCCACGGACCGAGTCCGTAAGATTAGAACTTTCGTGGTAAAGGCTAGAACCAATTGGCAGCATTCCTAGGATCCAGAAAGTCTAAACCTTATCTGTGGTATTCCGAGTAGGGTCTGGAAAGGGGTGACTGTGACGAGCTTCAAACTCGTGAATGTTGGGTGCAGTGACAGTGTGCAAAAGGATAGAGAGATCCTATTCCGACGCTAGTGAGAACTGACAGATGATTAGCCGTGCGGTAGCTGTACATGGTATTTTTTATCCGAGACGAGAAATCTGATAGTTGATTAGCCGTGTAGAGATCGTACCTGGTATTTTTCATCCGAGAGGATCATACAGCTTGCCATTAAAGGAAGCCATGCGTGTTTGGAGAAGAAGACAGTAGAAAAGCAGAGATTCAGACGACAGAGCATCTCCGGAACCTCAACCTGTTCCTCATTACTGAATCACAAGTATCTTTTATTTCATGTTATTTATTTTTCATAAATAAAATCATTTTTATCATTAATCTCCTGACTAAGATTTACAAGATAACCATAGCTTGCTTCAAGCCGGCAATCTCCGTGGGATCGACCTTTACACACGTAAGGTATTACTTGGCCGACCCAGTGCACTTGCTGGTTAGTTGTGCGGAGTTGTGAAAAGTATGATCATAATTTCGTGCACCAAGTTTTTGACGCTGTTGCCGGGGATTGTTGGAGTTTGGACAACTGACGGTTCATCTTGTTGCTTAGATTAGGAAGAATTTACCTTTTTGGTTTAGAGTCATTAAAGTTGAGTCTTTTATTTTCTTTTCAAAAATCTTTTTTTTTCTTTATTAATTTTTTATTTTTCTTTGAGTCTTTTATTATTGTTTTTGTTAAAATTTTAAAATTCTTGTTTTCTTTTCCTATATTTTTTTCGAAATTTTTTAATAAATAGATAAAAACCAATAACCTCATAATTGAGTCTTCTATTTGAGTTTAGTTTCATGTTTTAAGTTTGGTGTCAATTGCATGTTTTTATTTTCCTTCAATTTTTCGAATTGCATGTTATTATTTTTCTTCATATTTTCGAGTTTTATGTTCCTTGTTCTTTCTTGATCTTCAAGTTGTTCTTGTTTATTTTTCTTGTTTGATCTTTAGTTTTTCTTGTTTTGTATATTTTCTTGTTTTTCTTGTGCATTTTTGAATTATTAGTGTCCAAAGTATAAAAATTTTTAAGTTTGGTGTCCTTTGTGTTTTTATTTTCCTAAAGATTTCCAAAATTGTTCTTGGTGTTCATCTTGATCTTCAAAGTGTTCTTGGTGTTCATCATGACATTCAAAGTTTTCTTGTTTGTTTTCTTTGTTTTGATCTAAAAATTCTAAGTTTGGTGTCATTTTATTGTTTTTCTCTTTCCTCATTAAATTCAAAAATATCTTTTCTCTTTATTTCAATTGAATTTTCGAATTTTCCTTTTAAAAATTTTTATTTTATCTTATCTTAGTTTTAAAATTTTAAAATTCAAATCTTTTTCAAAAATCATATCTTTTTCAAAATCTTATCTTTTCTAATCTCAAATTTTAAAATCATATCTTTTTTAAATCTTTTCTTTTATTTATTTTCTTACAAGTATCTTTAATTTTAAGATATATCTTTTTCAAAACTTCCTAACCACTTTCTCTCTCTTCATTTTTTGAAAATCATATCCAAAGTTTTTCAAATCTTTTTAATTAATTAATCATTTTAGTATTCCAATTATATCATCTTTTCTCTTTTAGTTTTCAAAACTTATACTCTGTTTTTCAATTATTTTATTTTATTTTATTTTATTTTAAATTCGGTTTATCCTTAGTTAAATAAAATAAAAACAAAAATATTTTTAATTTCTCTTTTATTTATTTTTCAAAAAAAAAAAAAAGAAAAAGGATAATAAAAGAATAAAATTTTTATTTACAATCCACATCATCTCCCTTTCTCCATCATGGACCTAAGTGGAAATGAATAGTCCAGAAGGACTCTGGGGTCATATGCTAACCCCACCACTGCTTCATATGGGAGTAGTATCTGTATACCCCCATTAGAGCTAGCAATTTTGAGCTAAACCCTCAGCTCATTATCATGGTGCAGCAAAATTGTCAGTATTCCGGTCTTCCACAGGAAGAACCTACTGAGTTTCTGGCACAGTTCTTACAAATTGCTGATACAATACGTGATAAGGAAGTAGATCAGGATGTCTACAGATTATTACTGTTTCCATTTGCTGTAAAAGATCAAGCTAAGAGGTGGTTAAATAACCAACCCACAGCAAGCATAAGAACATGGAAACAGTTATCAGACAAATTCCTGAATCAATATTTTCTTCCAAAAAGGATGACATAGCTAAGGCTGGACATCCAAAGCTTTAAACAAGAGGATAATAAATCTCTTTATAATGCCTAGGAGAGGTACATAGAGATGCTAAGGAAATGTCCTTCTGAAATATTTTCAGAATGGGTGCAGTAAGACATCTTCTACTACGGGCTTACAGAAAAGGCCCAGATGTCTCTAGACCACTCAGCTGGTGGATCTATACACATGAGAAAGACAATTGAAGAGGCTCAAGATCTCATTGATGTAGTTGCTAGAAATCAACATCTGTACTTGAGTAGTGAGTCCTCCATGAAAGAAGAGGCTAAAGCAGTATCCACTGAACTTAGTCCTCCAGAACAAGTTGTTGAACTCAATCAGCAATTGCTTCTTATAACAAAATAGTTAGAAGAATTTAAAGAGATGCTCCAAGACTCTAAAAATGCTAACAAGAATATGGAAGCACAATTAGATCAGACAAGACAACAGCTATCTAAATAGATAACAGAAAAGTGCCAAGCTGTTCAATTAAGGAGTGGAAATACACTAAATATATCAACTCAAGGCAGCAGAAAGCCAAGAAAGGAATAAATGACAGAGGATGACCAAACCACTGTCCAAAATCCCTCTGAGGACAGTAAGAGCCCAGAGAGGAATGATTCTGGCGTTCAAACGCCAGAAAAGGGTAGACAGTTGGCGTTAAACGCCCAAGGGATGGCCAATTCTGGCGTTCAAATGCCAATGGGGGAGCAGACACCTGCAAGTGCTGATAACAACTCCCTTAGGCAGGCTTCTCCAACCACTTCTGCAAGAAATAAACCTACAGAAACTAAGGTTGAAGAATATAAAGCCAAGATGCCTTAACCTCAGAAACTCTGCCAAGCGAAACAGGATAAACAATTTGCCCACTTTGTAGACTATCTCAGGACTTTTGAAATAAAGATTCTGTTTGCAGAGGTACTTGAGCAAATACCCTCTTATGCTAAGTTCATGAAAGATATCTTAAGTCATAAGAAGGATTGGAGAGAAACTGAAAAAGTTTTCCTCACTGAAGAATGTAGTGCAGTCATTCTGAAAAGCTTACCAGAGAAGCTTAAAGATCCCGAAAGCTTTATGATACCATGCACATTAGAGGGTGCTTGTACCAAGACGGCTCTATGTGATCTTGGGGTAAGTTTCAACCTAATACCTGCATCCACTATCAAAAGACTCGACTTGACTGATAAAGTTAAACCGACCCAGATATGCCTCCAACTTGCTGATGGCTCCATTAAAATTCCATCAGGCGTAATTGAGGACATGATTGTCAAGGTTGGGCTATTCGCCTTTCCCACTGACTTTGTAGTGCTGGAAATGGAGGAGCACAAGAGTGCAACTCTTATTCTAGAAAGACGATTCCTAGCAACTGGATGAACCCTCATTAACGTACAAAAAGGAGAGATAACCCTGAGAGTCAATGAGGATGAGTTTAAGTTGAATGCTGTCAAAGCTATGCAGTATCTAGACTCATCAAAAGACTGCATGAGCGCTGATATTATTGACTCCCTGGTGGAAGAGGTCAATATGACTGAGAGTCTCGAATCAGAGCTAGAGGACATTTTTAAAAATGTTCAGCCTGATATGGATGAACCAGAGAAAACAGAAGAACCTCTGAAGACTCCTCAGGAAGAGGAGAAGCCTCCTAAACTCGAGCTCAAATCACTACCACCATCCCTGAAATATACATTTCTGGGAGAAGATGACACTTTTCTCATAATCATAAGCTCTACTTTAGAGCCACAGGAAGAGGAAGCACTAATTCAGGTGCTAAGGACACACAAGACAGCTCTTGGATGGTCCATAAGTGATCTCAAGGGCATTAGCCCAGCTAGATACATGCACAAGTTCCTATTGGAGGATGATGCTAAGTCAGTGGTTCAACCACAGAGGTGGCTGAATCCAGCCATGAAGAAAGTGGTGCAGAAAGAGGTCACTAAGTTACTAGAGGCTGGGATTATTTATCCTATTTTTGATAGCCCCTGGGTAAGCCTTGTCCAAGTTATCCCCAAGAAGGGAGGCATGATAGTGGTTCATAATGAAAAGAATGAACTGGTTCTTACAAGAACAGTTACAGGGTGGCGTATGTGTATTGACTACAGAAGGCTCAATACAGCCACCAGAAAGGATCATTTTCCTTTACTATTCATAGACCAGATGCTAGAGAGACTAGCAGGTCATGAATACTACTACTTTTTGGATGGCTATTCAGGTTACAACCAAATTGCAGTAGATCTTCAGGACCAAGAGAAAACAGCATTCACATGTCCATCTGGAGTATTTGCCTACAGAAGGATGCCATTTGGTCTGTGCAATGCACCTGCAACCTTTCAGAGGTGCACGCTCTCTATTTTCTCTAATATGGTAGAGATTTCTGGAAGTCTTCATGGATGACTTCTCAGTATTTGGAGACTCATTCAGCTCCTGTCTTGACTATCTAGCACTTGTTCTGAAGAGGTGCCAAGAGACTAACCTGGTTTTAAACTGGGAGAAATGTCATTTTATGGTGACTGAAGGAATTTTTCTTGGGCACAAAATTTTGAACAAGGGAATAGAGGTGGATCAAGCTAAGGTAGAGGTAATTGAAAAATTACCACCACCTGCCAATGTTAAGGCAATCAGAAGCTTTATGGGGCATGCAGGATTCTATAGGAGGTTCATAAAGGATTTTTCAAAAATTATAAAACCTCTGAGCAATTTGCTAACTGCTGATACACCATTTGTCTTTGACACAGAGTGTTTGTAGGCCTTTGAGACTCTGAAAGCTAAGCTGGTCACAGCACCAGTCATTTCTGCACCAGACTGGACATTACCATTCGAACTAATGTGTGATGCCAGTGATCATACCATTGGTACAGTATTGGGATAGAGGCATAACAAGCTTCTACATGTCATTTTATTATGCTAGCCATGTTTTAAATGACGCACATAAGAATTACACAACCACAGAAAAGGAGCTGCTTGCAGTGGTTTATGCCATTGACAAGTTCAGATCTTATTTAGTAGGATCAAAAGTGATTGTGTACATTGATCATGCTGCTCTAAAATATCTCCTCACAAAGCAGGATTCAAAACCCAGACTCATAAGATGGGTGTTGTTTCTGCAAGAGTTTGATATAGAAATAAGAGATAGAAAAGGGACTGAGAACCGAGTAGCTGATCACCTGTCCCGGATAGAACCAGTAGTAGGAGTGTCCCTCCCTCTTACTGAGATCTCTGAAACCTTTTCGGATGAGCAACTCTTTGCCATTTAGGAAGTACCATGGTTTGCAGACATTGCAAACTATAAAGCTGTGAGATTCATACCCAAAGAGTACAGTAAACAGCAAATAAAAAAATGATTTCTGATGCAAAGTACTACTTGTGGGATGAATCACATCTCTTCAAGAGGTGTGCAGACGGAGTAATCCGTAGATGTGTGCCTAGAGAAGAGGCACAGAAGATCCTATGGCATTGCCATGGATCAAAATATGGAGGACATTTCGGAGGTGAGCGAACAGCCACAAAAGTTCTTCAATGTGGTTTCTACTGGCCTACTCTCTATAGAGACTCCTGAGAGTTTGTACGTAATTGTGAAAGTTGCCAGAGAGCTGGTAATCTGCCTCACAGTTATGCCATGCCTCAGCAAGGGATCTTAGAGATTGAGTTGTTTGATGTATGGAGTATTGACTTCATGGGGCCTTTCCCACCATCATACTCAAACACTTATATTCCGATGGCAGTAGACTATGTATCTAAATGGGTAGAGGCAATTGCAACACCCACTAATGATACTAAGACAGTTATGAAGTTCCTCCAGAAGCATATCTTCAGCAGGTTTGGTGTCCCTAGGATACTAATCAGTGATGGAGGCACTCATTTCTGCAATAAACAGCTTGACTCTGCTCTGGTCAGATATGGAATTAACCATAAAGTGACCACTCCATATCATCCACAGACAAATGGGCAGGCTGAAGTCTCAAATAGAGAACTAAAATGAATCCTGGAACGGACTGTAAGTACCCGTAGAAGGGATTGGGTAAGAAGTCTGGATGATGCTCTGTGGGCATACAGAACCGCATTCAAGACTCCTATAGAGACCTCTCCATACCAGTTTATGTATGAAAAAGCCTGTCATCTGCCAGTGGACTGGAACACAAGGCCTACTAGGCAACCAGGTTCCTAAACCTTGATGCTAAGGTAGCTGGAGAGAAGAAATTACTCCAGTTGAATGAGCTGGAGGAGTTCAGACTCAATGCTTTTGAAAATGCTAAAATCTACAACGAGAAAGCAAAAAGATGGCATGACAAAAGGCTGTCATCTAGAGTTTTTGAGCCAGGACAAAAGGTCCTGCTGTTTAACTCTAGGCTCAGATTGTTCCCTGGGAAATTGAAATCCCGGTGGAAGGGACCATATGTGATTACAAGTGTGTCACCATATGGTTATGTAGAGCTTCAAGATATTGATTCTGACAAAATGTTCATTGTTAATGGACAGAGAATCAAACATTATCTTGAAGGCAATATTGAGCAGAATGCTCAAAACTGAGACTAAATTAAAAAGCTCAGCAAAGTACAGCTAAAGACAATAAAAAAACACTTGCTGGGAGGCAACCCAGCCATTATTAAAAATTAGATGTTTATAACAATTATATAAGTCTATTTAATTTTGTTATTCATGTTTGTTAATGCATTTCAGTGAACAAGTCAAGGAAATGAAGGTTCAGAACCTAAAGCAGAGGAATCATAGAGAAAAAGAGCTCACTAGCGTTAAAATGCCAGTAAAGAGGCATTTTGGGCGTTAAACGCCAGAATGGCTACCATTCTAGACGTTTAAGGCCAGAAAAGGTATCATTCTGGGCGTTTAGAAAAAAGCCCAGTAACAAAGGATTTCTGGCGTTTAACGTTAGTCAGGGTACCTGGCTGGGCGTTAAACACCCAAAATGGCCACCAGATGGGCGTTAAACGCCAGAATGGATATCATTCTGGGTGTTTAATGCCAGAACAGCAAGGGGGAGGTAATTTCGTTTCCAATTCAATTTTTTTCGAATTTTCATGTTTTAATTCAAAATTTTCTGCATCAAAGTATTACAAACATTCAATTTTTTATTTCCATTCCCAAAAATTAATAATCTTATAAATTCTTTTTAATTCTTTTTCAATTCTTTTTCAAAACTCATTCATCTTTCCAATTTCTTTTCAAATCTTTTTAACTCATTCATATTATCTTTTATTTCTTAGATGCATAAACAAAAATTCAGATTTAACTTCCTCATATCTTTTTCATATCTTTTAAATTTTGAAAAAAATATTATCTTTTTCACATCATGTTTATCTTTTATCAATCATATCTTTCAATCATATCTTTTTCTAAAAAAATTTGAAACCCATTCCCTCCCTCCATTTTAAATTTACATTCGGCCATCCCCTTTAACCCATCATTCGAATCCTTCTCTCAATCTCTTCATCTTCTTTTTATTTTTACATGAGGACAAGCAAATCTCTAAGTTTGGTGTGATTTCCGTGATCCTTGAGCTAAACCAAACGAATCTCATGGCTCCCAAAGGAAGACAAACCTCTTCAAGAGGCAGGAAAGAAAGTAATCCAAAACTACCTTGGATGCATGAGAATTTCTGCACCAAAGAACATGCAGACTATTACTTCAAAATTGTATGCAGAAGATCAATGATTCCGGAAGTTAAGTTCAATCTAAAAGAAGATGAATACTCGGAGATTCAAGAGCAGATTTAAAACAGGGGCTGGAAAGTCCTGGCTAATCCTGAGATACATGTTGGAAGAAACATGGTCCAGGAATTCTATGCAAATCTATGGATGACAGAGAAGCAAAGATTAGAGGGAACTACTTTCTACTCCTTTCGGACTATGGTCAGAGGGAAGATTATTTACTTCCACTTTGACAAAGTGAGAGAAGTTCTCAAACTTCCTCAACTACAAGATGATCCAGAGTCCTTTAATAGGAGAATGGCCAAGGATAAAAGGCTAGATCAAGTTTTAGAGGACATAAGCCTCCCTGGAACCAAGTGGATTACCAATTCAAAAGGTGTCTCAAACCAACTAAAGAGAGGAGATCTCAAACCAGTTGCTAGAGGTTGGCTGGATTTTATTGGGCGTTCTATACTCCCAACCAGCAACCGATCTGAAGTCACTGTATTATGCTGGGGAAGGAGGTAGAGATTCATCAGCTGATCCCTGTTGAATTGCAAACAAGGAATCCACTGAGGCCAAATTGGCCTACCCAAGCTTGATTAGTCTGTTATGTAAAGATGCGAGGGTAAAGATGGGTGTGGATGAATACATCCCAGTTGAACGCCCAATCACAAAAAAAGTGATGGATGGACCTCAAATTCAAGATAACCTCATCAAGAGGGGGGCACATGAGCTCCTCCCAGAAATTTCTCAATTTGACTATTGGGCCCGCTTAGAAGCATCTGTCACCAAGCTGCAAGAAGTTGTGAATCAACTCAAAGAAGAGCAGCAGAATCAAAACAGCATGCTCTGCAAACTGCTCATAGAACAAGAGAGACAATGGCGTGAGATACAGGAGCTAAAGCGCCAGAAGCTGTCCTTTGAAGAGCCAGACATCCCACAGATTGAAGGAGCACTTACCTCTCAAAATAAAGGTTGTTGAGTCCTAACTCTATGATAACTTTTATTATTAGAAACCTATTTAAGAGTTACATGAGCATTAGTATTAGAGTCATTTATTTTTATGTCTTTAATTTCTTTTCTTTTATTATTTGTCTACTTTTATGTTTATTTTATGTTTTATGTTTATTACATGATCATTAAAGTTTAGAGTCTATGTCTTAAAGCTATGAATGATTCCATGAATCCCCCATCTTTCTTAAATGAAAAATGTTTTTATTTGCAAAAGAACAAGAAGTGCATAAATTCGAAATTTATCTTGAAATTAGTTTAATTATTTTGATGTAGTGGCAATACTTTTTGTTTCTGAATGAATGCTTGAACAATGCATATTTTTTATAGTGAAGCTTATGAATGTTAAAACTGTTGGCTCTTGAAAGAATAATGAAAACAGAAAAATGTTATTGATAATCTGAAAAATCATAAAATTGATTCTTGAAGCAAGAAAAAGCAATGAAAAATACAAAGCTTGCGAAAAAAATGACGAAAAATAAAAGAAAAAGAAAGAAAAAGAAAAAGCAAGCAGAAAAAGTCAATAACCCTTTAAACTAAAAGGCAAGGGTAAAAAGGATCCAAGACTTTGAGCATTAATGGATAGGAGGGCCCACAAGAATAAAATCTTGGCCTAAGCGGCTAAATCAAGCTGTCCCTAACCATGTGCTTGTGTCATGAAGGTCCAAGTAAAAAGCTTGAGACTGAGTGGTTAAAGTCGTGATCCAAAGCAAAAAAGAGTGTGCTTAAGAACTCTGGGCACCTCTAACTGGGGACTTTAGCAAAGCTGAGTCACAATCTGAAAAGGTTCACCCAGTTATGTGTCTGTGGTATTTATGTATCCGGTGGTAATACTGGAAGACAAAATACTTAGGGTCACGGCCGAGACTCATAAAGTAGCTGTGTTCAAGAATCAACATACTGAACTAGGAGAATCAATAACACTATCTGAATTCTGAGTTTCTATGGATGCCAATAATTCTGAACTTCAAAGGATAAAGTGAGATGCCAAAACTGTTCAGAAGCAAAAAGCTACCGGTCCCGCTCATCTAATTGAAACTAAGCTTCATTGATATTTTGAAATCTATTGTATATTCTCTTCTTTTTATCTTCTTTTGTTTTTGGTTGCTTAGGGGCAAGAAACAATTTAAGTTTGGTGTTGTGATGAGCGGATAATTTATACCCTTTTTGGCATTATTTTTAGGTAGTTTTTAGTATATTTTAGTTACTTTTTATTATATTTTTATTAGTTTTTATTCAAAAATTACATTTCTGGACTTTATTATAAGTTTGCGTATTTTTTGTAATTTCAGGTATTTTCTGACTGAAATTGAGGGACCTAAGCAAAAATCTGATTCAGAGGCTGAGAAAGGACTGCAGATGCTGTTGGATTCTGACCCTCATGCACTCGAAATGGATTTTCTGGAGCTACAGAAGCTCAATTGGCACGCTTTCAATTAAGTTGGAAAGTAGACATCTTGGGTTTCCAGAAATATATAATAATCCATACTTTGTTTGAGATTTGATGGCCCAAACTGGTGTTAAACGCCAGCCAGAAACTTTCTGGCGTAAAACACCAGAACTGGCACACTTCTTGGTGTTAAACGCCCATTTTGGCACCCAGGGTGGCGTTTAACTCCAACTTGAGGCATATGCACGTGAAAGCTTGAAAGCTCAGCCCAAACACTCACCAAGTGGGTCCCGGAAGTGGATTTCTACACTATCTGCACTTAGTTACTCATTTTCTGTAAACCTAAATTACTAGTCTAGTATAAAAACTACTTTTAGAGATTCATTTAGCAACTCATGACATTTTACACATTTCATATTGTATCTTCTACAGCATGAGTCTATAAACCCCATAGGTGGGGGTGAGGAGCTCTGCTGTGTCTCAATGGATTAATGCAATTACTACTGTTTTCTATTCAATCACGCTTGATTCTGTTCTAAGATACTCACTCATACTTCAATATAGAGAATGTGATGATCCGTGACACTCATCATCATTCTCAAATCTATGAACGCGTGCCTGACAACCACTCCTGTTCTATCTGAGCTCAACGTAGTCATTGGGCGACAGCTTGAGTGCGTATCTCTTGGGTCTCTGATCCACGGACCGAGTCCGTAAGATTAGAACCTTCGTGGTAAAGGCTAGAACCAATTGGCAGCATTCTTGGGATCCAGAAAGTCTAAACCTTGTCTGTGGTATTCCGAGTAGGATCTGAAAAGGGGTGACTGTGACAAGCTTCAAACTCGTGAATGTTGGACGCAGTGACAGTGTGCAAAAGGATAGAGATATCCTATTCTGACGCTAGTGAGAACCGACAGATGATTAGCCGTGCGGTAGCTGTACATGGTATTTTTCATCCGAGACGAGAAATCCGACAGTTGATTAGCCGTGCAGAGATCGTACCTGGTATTTTTCATCCGAGAGGATCATACAGCTTGCCATTGAAGAAAGTCATGCGTGTTTGGAGAAGAAGACAGTAGGAAAGCAGAGATTCAGATGACAGAACATCTCCGGAACCTCAACCTGTTCCTCATTATTGAATCATAATTACCTTTTATTTCATGTTATTTATTTTTCATAAACAAAATCATTTTTATCATTAATCTCCTGACTAAGATTTACAAGATAACTATAGCTTGCTTCAAGCCGACAATCTCCGTGGGATCGACCCTTACTCACGTAAGGTATTACTTGGACGACCCAGTGCACTTGCTGGTTAGTTGTGCGGAGTTGTGAAAAGCGTGATCACAATTTCGTGCACCAATGCAATTTATATTTTTATGTTATTATTGCTTTCTTTAGTTGTTATTGTTCATTTCTTACGATTGGTAGTTGTTAGATTTTATTATTGTTGCAATTTTAACATGCTTTATTTTGTGCCTTCCAAGTGTTTGATAAAATACTTAGTTGGATTTTAAAATAGATTTTTGTGTTCTTGGCTTGGATTTAGGAATTCAAAGACTTTTGAATTGTCAAAGTCTCTTGTTGATTGGTAACTGAAAATTGCTAGTTGGCTTGAATTTTGCTAAAGCTAATCTTTGATTAGGATTTGTGAACTTAAGTTAATTTTGCTCACTTGACTTTCCTTCAATTATTAGAGGTTAACTAAGTGAGAGTAAAAGGCAATTACCATCACAATTGACGATGATAATAAGGATAGGAATTCCAATTCTTAACCCTTGCTAGGACTTTTCTTAGTTGTTAGTTCATTTTCTCGTTGTTTACATTCCTTGTTCATCATTCAAAAATCCCAAAAATATTTTTCCACAACCAATAATAAGTACACTTCCCTGCAATTCCTTTGAGAGATGACTCGAGGTTTAAATACTTCGGTTATTTTTATTGGTTTGCATTGTGACAAACATATTAAACGTTGATTGAGATTTAATTGTCGGTTTAAATCTATACTTTGACGAAATTATTTTTGTGAAATTCTATACCAACATTTTTCTTCCGTCACTTACCAAGTCCATAAATAATTGAAAACAAATTTGATGTATGCCAAAAACAAAATATAGCCTGCACAGATACAAATACAATCAGATATTTTACTTCACTGAAGATACCCTAAAACATTCTCTTAAAGAAAAGGTCTTTAAACTATCTCAGAAAAGTTCGTCAACCCAGGAAACTCCTGATTCTTTATAAGTTCATATTGTTAGGAAATTATTTTAATTTTCTAAATTTGTTTGTGAGCAATATATATATTAATTATAATCACAAATTATGCTATTTCAAATTAAATGACTTATATAATGATGATCTTATTTATTGTTATAAATGCTAAGTTGAATAAGTCATAATTACTTTTGATTTAGAATTAAATGAGAATAAAATCAGATATTATTTTTTGGACTTTAGATACTATTTTTATTTGAGCTTGAGGGTTTAATGGGTACCATGCTCAAATATAAATAGTGCTTTCAGGGTTTCGGTCCCCAATATACTAAAGCCGCCTCAGCAACTCTTTTTCCATCAGAGAAGTTGTAATTCAGCCGCCTAAGAATACAGAAGGTTTTGGTTGAGGAAGATCGAAAGAACCACAACATCCAAACTCTTCCAATAATGATTCATGTTTATGAATTTAGGTACACTTCCGCATTCAAGTATTTTATTTCTTAATGATTTAACATGGATAATCTTTGGGTTAAGGAATTTTGAAAAAAATTCCAACAAGTGGTATCAGAGCCGTCTATGATTAAATCATTAAGAAATTATAAATTTATTTTATTTTATTTGAATTTGAATCTTAATTTAAGTTTGTGAAATTAGATTTAAATATGTACTATTTTTAGATTGTGTAGCACATATTAATAAAACTTAAAAAAGTATATAAAGAGTGCATAAAGAGTGTACAAATAGTACATGAAGAACATACTTACTCTAAAGTTTTTTGTATGCACTATGATTTAATCTGTTCAGTTTTTTTTAAAGAAAAGGAAGATGCTTCATTTGTGTATATATATATATATATATACACCATTCTATATGGATTCATTCTTTTGGAAAATTCATTGCTCTTTTTTTTTATGTTTTGCGTGGATTGAATTATAATGATTGATTCTAATCTTAATAGATCAAAAATTTTTTTGGCACATGAAGTCAGTTATAATCATGTTTTCTTTAAGGTTCGAAAAGACACCATTAAGATTTAAATCCTTTTGCGATTTAAATAATTTTTTTATTGTTACATAAGAAAACTAGTAACAATTTTGGATTATTATACCCACTTATTTTATAAAGATTTGGTTTTGGAATACATTGATTGAACATTATGCTGCCAAAATAGCCTCTTTGTGAAAATTGATTTATTTAAAACATTAGGAATATAATGATATGTAATTCATTCGAATATTGATAAGCCCAAAAGAAGGTTTATATTTGGCCAAATTATATACACATGTTGATGGTAAATACATGTTTGGGTAACTAATTAAGAATAAAGTAATGCTTATTATTTATGCGGACAATAATCGGCCCAAAGAAAGTTTATTGTTTGGCCAAATAATAAGCATTGCACACTTTTATTTATTTTCTATTAATTATGCGGTCAATAATCGGCCCAAAGGAAGGTTATTGTTTGGCCAATTAATAAAAAATATATGCGGTAATAAATAGGTTACGAAGTTTAAGTTTCCATGCGCACATTTAGTCGGTCCAAAGAAAGGCTTAATGTGTAACAGGAATTTTGAAAATATTTGATTACTGCAATGAGAGTATCACTTACAGTTAATTTTTCTATCCAAAGATTGAAAATTAATGTTGTTCTAGATATCTCAATATGGATTTTTTCCATTATTTAACTAATGTTTACTACATGTTTTCCTTGTTCTAATTAAGAAACTATGGCTTCAGTTGCTAATGTTTCTGCACAAATTAGCAATATTCTTATATTGAATGATTCAAACTTTAAGGTTTGGAAGGATATCGTGGAGATTGTCCTCGATTATATGGATCTGGATATAGCTCTTCGAGAGGAGAAACACACTTCCACTCCAGAAAATCTCAATGAGGTTAAAATAGAGAAGTGGGAGAGATCCAATCAAATGAGCATTATGATCATGAAGTGCTCAATTCCTGAGCCATTTTGGGGCTCAATTACTGAGGATAAAAATGTCAAACAGTTCTTGAAAGATGTTAAAAAATTCATTGCTAGGAATAAAAAGGCAGAGGCAAGTAGCCTTTTCAGCAAATTTGTCTCCATGAGGTATAAAGATAAAGGGAACATAAGAGAGTTCATTATGGAAATGTCTCATCTTGTTTCAAAATTGAAAGTACTAAAGTTAGAGTTGTTTGAAGATTTACTCATGCATTTCATTTTGATTTCCCTTCCTGCACACTTTGGGCAATTCAAAGTGAGTTATAACACTCTAAAGGACATTTGGTCCCTAAATGATCTTGTATCTCACTGTGTGCAAGAAGAAGAGAGGCTACAGCAAGATAAGACTGAAAGTGCTCACATGGCTTCCTCTTCTCAGTATAAAAGAAAGCATGATACTACTGCGGATGTGCCTTCTCAGCAAAAAGGGCTAAGAAATAGGATCAAGTTTCAACCTGTTTCTTCTGTAAGAAGGTGAAAAACATGAAGAAGGATTGTACCAAATATGCCACTTGGCATGTAAAGAAGGGTATAGTTCTTACTTTCATTTGTTCTGAGGCTAGTTTAAGTTATGCACCTGTTGATACTTAGTGGGTAGATTCTGCTGCTACTACTCATGTAAGTGTTACTATGCAGGATTGCCTATGGAGCTGACCGCCAAGTGATGCTGAAAGATACATCTATGTGGCAAACAGCAATATAGTTGCAGTCAAAACTATAGGAACCTTTAGATTATGTTCCACGAGTGGATTTTACTTGGATTTATTAAAGACATTTTATGTACCGTCATTTAGACGGAACTTAGTTTCTATTTTTTATTTGGACAAATCAGGTTATTTTTGTTCGTTCGAAAATAATAAAGTCAGTCTTTTTTATAATTTGAATAATTTTTGCTCTGGTCATTTGGTGGATAATCTATATAGGCTTGATTTGAATTCCTATAATAATGAAATACTGCAAACAGGTACAAAACAAAAACTAAATGAAAATTTGGTATCATTATGGCACAAACGCCTAGGTCACATATCTAAACAGAAAATTCAGAGGCTCGTGTCAGATGGAATTCTTAAACCCCTAAATTTGGTAGACTTTGAAATCTGCATTGAGTGTATATAGGGAAAAAGGACAAACGAAAGGAAATTAGGTGCCGAGAGAGCTAAAGATGTCTTAGAACTGATACATACCGATATATGTGGCCCATTCTCTACTGTCTCTTGGAATGGACAACGGTACTTTATTATGTTCATAGATGATTACTCTCGTTACAGATATCTATATTTAATTCATGAAAAGTTCTAAGTCTTGGATGTTTTCAAGTCTTTCAAAGCTGAAGTTGAACTTCAACTTGGAAAGAAAATTAAAGTTGTCAAATCTGATTATGGTGGTAAATACTATAGAAGATATGACGGTTTAGGTGAGCAACATCCCGGACCTTTTGCTCTTTTCCTAGAGGAGTGTGGTATTATTCTGTAATACACCATACCAGGAAAACCTAACATGAATGGTGTTGCAGAGTGAAGGAACCAAACTCTCAAGATCATGGTGAGAAGTATGATTAGTGATTCTTTCTTGCCTGAATCACTCTGAGGAGAAGCCTTAAAGACCGCAGTGTACATCCTTAATAGGGTGCCAAGCAAAGCCGTTAACAAAACCCTTTATGAAATTTGGACTGGGAAAAGACCCAGTATAAAGCATTTGCATATTTGGGGATGTCCAGTTGAGGCGTGACCTTATAGGCCGCATAAAAAAAATTGGACTCAAGGATAATTAGTTGCTACTTTGTTGGTTACGCTGAGTATTCACAGGGGTACAAGTTTTACAATTCTGCATCAATGTCTATTTTTGAAATGGAAAATGCGAGTTTTCTTGAGGATGTTGAGTTTGGGGGGAAGGAAATATTAGGAATGTTGCTTTTGATGAGGATTCTGTAACTGATAATGATAAGGTCTTTGTACCTATTATTGTTCAAGATATAATTATAGTACAAGAGCATAAAAGAATCCTACTGTAGATCCAGTTATAGTACAAGAGAATAATGAGAACATCGTTGTTGCTTAAGATACTGCTACAGCACACAAAAATAATAAGAATCCTCCTCAATCCCAACCTATATAGCCAGCTCAACAACCTCAAGAAGTACCATTAAGGAGATCCAACAGAAAAAAGGAGAAAATCCATCTATAATCTTAAACAAGCTTCCCGTCAATGGTATCACAAGTTTAATCAAGTCATTACCTCACATAGTTTTGAGGTAAATATTATAGATAAATGTGTATGCCGCAAGTTCAGTGGGAGTAAATACATATTTTTGGTCTTACATGTTGATGACATTCTACTTGCCAGTAACGATATAGGCTTGTCACACGAAACTAAGAAATTTCTATTGAACAAATTCGAAATGAAAGGTCTTGGTGATGCCTCTTTTGTATTAGGAATTGAGATACTAAGAGATTGTTCTCAAGGTATTCTTGGATTATCACAAAAGAACTATATCAAAAATATTTTAAGTAGATATGTCATGGAAAGTTGTAGACCAATGGACACACCCATAGCTAAAGGAGACAAGTTCAGTCTCAAGTAATACCCCAAAATGATCTTGAGAAGACAGAAATGCATGATAAACCTTATCCATCAGCACTAGAAAATTTAATGTATGCTCAAGTCTGCATACATCCTGATATATCATTTATAGTGAGAGTGTTAGGTAGATACTAGAGCAATCCAGGCATAGATCATTGAATAGCTGTTAAACGCGTAATGCGTTATCTAAAGAGAACAAAGGATTACATGCTTACTTATCGGAGATCAGAAAAAATTTGGAGATCATTGGGTACTCTGATTCCGATTTTATGGCATATGGTTGCAAAACTTTGTCACTAAGCTTCGTATAGTAGATACATTGAAAGGTCATTAAAGATATTTTGTGACAATAAGTCAGCAGTACTATACTCCAACAACAATAAGAACTTGACAAAATTGAAGCATCTAGATATCAAGTTCTTAGTTGTCAAGGAGAAAGTTTAAGAAAAACAAATTTTCATAGGACATATAGGAATAGAATATATGCTAGCAGACCCATTACCAAGGATTGACCCCTAAAGTCTTTTATGAGCACACTACTCGGATGGGTGTCAATATTTGTGATGCCTTGGTTTAATGGGAGTTTATTTTATGTTATATGTTCTATGACAGATATTGAATTATTTTTTTGCAGAATTAAGTTAATGGTACTGAATAAGACTAAATAAGTTAAATGGATACAACAAAACATAAGAGTAAGTGAGTTCAATGGATATTACTGAATACAAGATTAAATAAGTTAAATGGACACAACTAAAGATAAGATTGAATTAGTTAAATAGATAGAACTAGAAATAAGCCAAGCTGCCAATTACTCATTCAGAGCCGAGCCACTAACACTAGCTCTTCCACAGTGTGGGCATCGACTTCTGCTGTAACCCTCAGCACCACAAAGCCTACAATGCCTAGGACCACGTAAATCACAAACATCCATCTCATTCAAGAAGCGTGTTTTTTTAGGACGACCTTTGGCCACTCACCTGAGGTGGGGATTGGATACTAGTCGTGGTTTTTGATGCACAGGCCATGTTGTTGGGCTTCCTAGTGGCTTGAATCGGGTTCTGTACACCTTTCGGATCTCTCCCATCGTATATACCTCATGCACATACTGCTTCCAATCTAGGTGCTGGTTTGCACAACAGGCAAATATATGGTGGCACGGAATTTGACCAACCTGAAACTCACCACAATCGCAATGCCGAAGACACATATTTACTACAAATTCTAAACCGTTGGGCATCTCAAGCACTTCAAAGACTTCGTTCTGCCTGTCAAATAAATTAACTTGGATATTTCCTGATGCCCTTTGATTAGAATGGATTTTCTCAGTTGCATATTCAGAGAATAGATGACTTGTACTTATACGAGTATCGGCCTCAGCCCTCTTCCTTGTGAACAAGGCATTAAGCCTGTAAAAAGTTGCCTTTACAAGGGCTGTGACGGGAAGATTGCATGCTCCTTTCAAAACTCTGCTAATGCACTCCACTAAGTTAGTGGTCATATATATGTCCCCAGCGATGTCCTTCATCGTATGCCAAGACATATTGCAACCGAGAAATATTATCGAGCCACTACTTGTAAGCCACACCCTGCTCACAATATCTCTGGTAACACATGTTGAATTCACGCATTGTTTTAGAATAGCCTGCCACAAGAGAACAATGCAATTCAGATAATACAATCAGTTTGTTGTTAACTATTCACCATTATCCATAAAATGCTAATAAATTAATAATTTATTTACCTATGTTGACAATCAGCTTCTGCATATGTGGCGCTTTGAACCTCCTCAAGAAGTTAGAAGCTATGTGTCTGATGCAAAACATGTGAATAGCCCTTGGGTGTTGCCATGCTCCATTACTACGATCTACAATTGAGATAATGGACTCGTGTCAATCAGAGATAAGACCTACATCTTCCCGATTAACTACATGCGTTCGTAGATGGCTAGGAAAAAAGTGTCAAGCATCGGCGGTCTCACCCTCGACTATGGAAAATACAAGAGGCACGATATTCCCATTGCCATCTTGTGATACTGCAACTAAGAGAGCCCCTTTATATTTTCTATACAAGTGTATGCCGTCTGCCTGTACCAGCGGCTTGCAGCTTCTGAATGCTCTAATATAAAGATAGAAAGCCCAAAAGACTCGCATCAAAATCCTGAGATCTTCAACCAACTCATCCCCTCGATAAGCATATGCAGTTTGAAACAACGGCTACTGAAGGTTCTTTTGCAACCATTGCTTCAAACCATGTCGGCAAAGCTTCATAAGAAGCTTCTCACCCACCAAATATTTTGTCAATTGCTTTTTGCTTGGCCAACCATATTTTGCTATAATTTATCGTATAGTTGAACTTTGATTGCACTTCAGCAATAACAGATTTCACCTTTAGGGATGGGTCGGCTTCAACTAATGGTTTTATTGCTTATGCAATTATATCAGAGTCCAGTTTGGCATGATCTTAAGAGATGGTAGGTCTGATGCACGTGTGACTACCGTTATATCTCCTTATCATCCAACAATACTGTCTTTTTATAAGACTAACTCTAGTAAGCCAATCATAACTTATTCTGTATTATACGCATTTAGCATAGATGTCGTTGTTTCTGATTCATATCACCCTATAATCAACACCTCTCTAAATGGTATACTCTTTAACTGCTGCAATTACAGCCTCTCTGGAGTTAAACTCCATTCCGATGACGAATTCACCATCTGTGACAACAGCAGGAACTGCATGAATGATACAACAACAACAACAACAACAACAACAACAACAACAACAACAATAACCACCGTTGGATAATAATAATAATAATAATATAATTACCTGTATTTAAGAAATTCTGGTACATGTATGGTATTAAGATTCAAAGTATGCATAAATGATGGTTCTTCATATGGATATTGATCTACTAGTGTGTGAGCAACATTTGCCACACATTTCCTTCAACTAATATATCATTTTTCTCCACATCTTTAGTTGGACCTACAACTTGACAATTACCTTCAAACTCTTCATCACTTTTGGTATTATAATCCATCCAATTTATATTGGGTTCTGAAAAATCAACATCTTCGATTTCTTCGAACTCAACATATAACTCGATAAGTGAGACTCGTGCTCTAGTTTGATGGTAGGTCGAAAACATTCCTTGCGTACCAGCTTCATTAGTCACATGCATTATTTGAATTTGAACGAAACCACCAAATATTAGTACAGGCTGCTTGTACAAAATATTTGTCACTCTCTTCAGACCTTGATGATCTACACTCTGACAAAGTACATTCTTAAGTCTTCATATGTTATTGAAAGAAGGACAACAATAACACATAGATTCTCACACAAAAAATTCACACCCTCATGTGTATCATACAAAATCTGACCATTGAAATATATTCTTAAACTAACATAATTCTCCATTTTATACCCTCACTATATTTATCTATAATTTTTTTCACTCAACAAATGCAGAACAACTTCAACTACTAAAAAGCTAAGAGCTTTGAGCTCTCTCAAAATTTAAAGATGAAGAGCTTTGTGTTGCTCACTTTCTACTCTACTCAAAGTGTTTCAAGCATAACACAAACGTTCTTTTATAGTTAATTTTATATTTCTTTATTCATACCAGTACAAAACGTTAACGACATTTTCACTTCTCTGCAAAACATTAACACCGTTTTGACCATTTTCAACTTAAAAAAATCGTATCAACACAAAACGACAGTGCCGTTTTCCATTTTTTAATTAAAAATAATTATTCAATCACCAAAACAGCAAAGTCGATTTTCACTTCTATCACTTTTTTTTAAATACTTTTCTACACAAAATAACAAGGCCGTTTTTGCTTTCATCATAAAAAATTTAACGACATACAAAACGTCTTTACCGTTTTGTGTGTTTTGACAAAAAGATTTTTCTTTTTTATAACAGTGTTAAAAAATTTTTATACCAATTTTCTTTTCATATAAAAAATAATTTATGTTAGCTAGAAAGCGTAAATGTGTGATTGAATATTTATAAAAAGTTATACAATGCACCGTTTTTCATTTCTGCATGGTTTTATATTAGGATATATAAGTTAATTATGACCAAAAAATAAATTAAAGTGGTTAAAGTTAAACAGTTAGTATAGCTATCAAAAAGCTATTTTGCTCACTGCAGTGACAGTTTCTTAAATTCATTCAATGAGATCAATTTCTCTAATGTCTTTTTCCCTAATATGATATCTGAATTTGGTTTAGGATTCAGGGTTTGATTAAGTGATGATTATGTGTGTTAAGCAATAATAACTACACAAAAGTATAGATCTTTTCCTAATTAGTTTTGGGTGCCATTTAAACCTATGCCATTATTATAGTTGGAAGTGTTTGGTGTGACAAACTATTCTCGTTTGTAAAGTGACCTGTATTCTCCAATTGGATCAAGTCATCAAGCTATTCTCTAACTAAAAATCAAGCTACTGAAACTAAAATAATATATAGTATTTTTCATGCTATAACAAAAATAACTTTTAACGATAATAATATAATTTTTACCCAATATTTTATTTAATTTATTTTTTATAATAATTGTATATTTATCGTTATTACTATATATGATAATGATATAATTATATATTTTTTATAGTCATTAAATACTTTTTACAGCTATTAAAAAAAATCTTTACTAAATTTTTTTAACAATAAAATATAAAATGATTAATATTTAATTATTAATATAAATATATTAAAACTATTTTTATTATTATTAAAAATAAAATAAATGACTGCTAAATGTGATTTTTTTTAGTAATGTAATTGAAATAAACTAATTATTTTAAATAATATAATAATAACTAGTAACGCTATTTGTATCTAATACCGGATTATTATTTTAAACTTATCAGTTTGTTAAAGCTACATGAAAATAGGATATTGATGTAAAGCTTTGGGGGGTTAATTTAATTATATGATTCTTAATTGTTGAAATTTTAGCAGCAGCAATGCAATTTATTTCCTTTGATATTTAAGTTATGAAAATTTCTCCAACAACAATGCGAGGGAATACCAGCAAAAAATCAGCTAAATGTCTCTGAGTGAATCTAAAATTTTTATGTGGATGGTGCTTATACTAGGCATTAGGATGTTTCTTTTATTAAATATCAGAATGTTTTTTTTCATACCAAATGGATATTCTTTTATATATTTTATAAATTTTTTTATATACTAAGAATCGAGATTGTTAAAAATTCCGTGATCCCTGTCCATATTTCTCTAACGTATTATTTAGAATTTTAATTTAGAATGAGAAGCAATTAATATCAAATATTATAAATTAATTAAGTTGTTTACTTTTGCCGATAACCTCTTGGTTCTATATACTTTTCCTTTCTCCAATATCATCAACCTGTTGAAAATTTGTTCACGAATTTAACTAATTAAGAGAGAGAAGAAGAAATGCTTGTAGGGTGCTAATTAATATGATAAAATTAATGCAATTAAAGAGGGTACCAAATGAAGGGAAATATATATACTTAATGGGTAATGTTAGGTAGACAAAAAAAAAAAACAGCTAAAACTTATCTTATTTAGTATTAATTAATTATTACAATAATTAATAAATGTTAAATAAGGTAAATTATGGCTATTTTTGACTGATTTTCTTTGGTTACCAAACATTTTCGATACTTAATTCATAATGTGTGTGCTATAATGTGCATTTTTATAGGGAGTGGATCCTCTCAATTGTAAAAAAAAATTGAGAGTATAACTCTTTATTACTCTCTCTCATATTTATTTTTTGTCCCACTTATAAAATTAATAGTGAAAAATCACACTTTACTTCCTCAATTATTAAAAAAAATTGTGAGGATCCATTTCCATATTTATATACTAGAAGTTTAATTAGACTTCAATCATTACTCACGGAATCTGGGTCCTTTAGGAATATGTTGTCTTGTGTAAATTTTGAATGTGAACTTGTTCCCATATTGCTGACCTAGCATAGATCATTAATCAACTAATATATATACCAATTAGGTTACCCATATATACCAGGCACATCTTCTAAAATTAAGGTATATTATATGATTAATTAGCTATATTTTAAAATACTAATGATTAGGGTTTTAAATTTTGATATGTAATTGCAATTATTGTTTTTGCAATATATTACATCTGCTGCAACCATTACTTGTAACTACATTGAATTGTATGTAAATATGATGTGATATCACTTCATATAATTAAACCGCAACATAACCATATAAAAGCTGAAATGGCTATAATATACTCACCAATGTACACCTTAGAAGCAATAATAGTCAAACATAGTCATGACAACAATAACAACAAATATTTAAATTCTGCTAATTAAACAGAAAAAGAAGCAAGCATAAGCATTATCACTAATTAATTTTGTAATTTGGCTTTAATTTGGTGATCCTTCCACTTCAATATATATGATACATATTTTTTCTTCTAAAACCTTTTTTTTTCATAATGCAATTAATTTGCTTAGAAAGACACAGTAAATGGAAATAATTGGTGAAAATAAAGTAACAAACTAAAAATCCCTTTTTCTTGTTAATGTTTAATTTTCCATATGAGGTTTCCCTCAAAGTAAAATGATTATAGTATTTAATCATTTTTTTTTATGATTATAAAATTTCCCTTTTCTCTTCCTCATCTTTCTTATTCATAAAATGGGTTAGCTTATTTTTTCTTTAGTAGTTTAGTATTATACCAATAATGATGAATGAGGATGAGGCCATCAATGTAAAAAGATAAATAAATATATGTAGTAAACTTTCATATATAATTATCCACCTTAATTATGCTACTATTTTAGTATAGGAAACTCTGTTAAGAGTAAACTCTTTTCTTTTTAATATTAGTCAATCTTCTAAAATTATTTTATTTATTTTAAATTTTAGACTCTAAATAATAATTTTTAATTCTAAATTTTAAATTATAAATTTTAAATTCTCAACAAAATTAAAATTTTAAAATATAAAAAGAAGTTAGCTAATATTGACTAACTAAAAATTAATTTTTTATATTTTTATATCTATTAAACATTTATGAATACCTGCATTTTTAACCTTTTTTGTCTTAAAAAGAACTTCAATTTAGAAAAGAAGAAGAAGATATTTTGCTTATGTCAAATTTAAGTTTAAGATGAAAGGTAGCAAAGTTCATCAGTGTATAATAACACTAAAATACTATATATATATATATATATATATGAATTGAATATTTGAATTGTTGGATCCAATGAAAAATTGGTTCACTTCATTAGATACACCATGAAGTTTAATTAATTATAAGCATGAGGTAGGGGAGTATTTATATTCATATATATATGTATACTAATATATATAAAACTAATTAATCAAAACCTAGATATAATAATATAATTCACTACCATACACAAAGGAATTAATATTCAGCAAAGGCCTCTCTTCTTTGATTAATTCAGTGCAGGAGGTGCAGCCATCATCATATCTCCCATTAAAATCCAATAATTTTTTTTGCTCATCTCTTTGTTCTATGTTACTGCAGTTTTCCTAATATAAAAAAGGAAAAACAAAATATTACTTATTGTTGTTAGCTGAAAATTGGACAAATTAATTGTTCTCTTCTAAAATCAACAAAATGCCAAGAAAAAGTTAAAGTGTTACATTTATTTTGGTTTGAGGTTATACCTTTGTTTATGGAATAATAATGCTTGGGGTTGTATTTCCTTTCCTAACAAATGGTTTAGTGGGAGGGGAAAAAAAAAAAAGAAAAGAAAAGTTCTTTCAAAGATGAAAAATACACCAAGAATTTAATTAATTAAATAAATAATTTAATTTTGATATATTGACAGTGTAAATAATTTTATGTGTACATTAAATTACGTAATGACACATTAATAGAAATAATTATTTTATACATTGACCATGTATATAATTATAAAAAAATAAATATAATTTAGATAATAATATAAAATTTTTTACACTGTAAATATATTAAAATTAAATTTTTAATTAAATATTTTAAATGTACGTAAATTCAGTTGAACCTGATCTCCACCTTTAAATCTTCCATTTGTTTTGGCTTCTCAAACTGGTTTCCATACAAAACCTAAAAATGCAATAGATAAGTCAAAGAATCATTAACCTAATTATGATTAGTGTGGCAAAAGTTGAAAACTTTATAGCAAACAAACAATAATTAAATTGTAATAATAATCGTCATTCCAAAACACTTATGTCATAAAATTAATTTAAAAAAAAATTTAAATCGTTAAAAAAATATATAAATAATTTTATCTTTAATATAAAAATTAAAATTTATACGTCATAGAAACTCTAATAATATACTAATATCTGATATTATGTTATAAAATTATTTCTTTAAAAATTTTAAGTTAATAAATTCAATGAAATACGTAAATAGTTATATTTTTAATATTTTAGTTGGCCAATGTGACTTCAATATATTGAATTGGTCAAATATTTATAACAGAATAATGGGATTCAGGGAAAACAAGAAGATAAATTGTAATAGCATTAGAGAAAGGAAAAGAACCTTGGAAGTAGTGAGAGGAGAAGTTGCAGTATCTTGCAAAGAAGCATCATCATCAAGCAAAGGTGTTTTGAAATTCTTGTTGTTGTTGTTGAAACTCATTTTCAAAGGAAACTCCTTTTCATGAGGTTTTTTATTATAGTTAGATAATCTTTTAGGAGCCGAAGAAGAAGCAGCATCAGAGACCATAATAGAAGAATAACAATTATTATTATTGTTATTGTGGTCCTCTTCATCATTATCATAATCATTATTACCATTTTTGTTGCTAAAGAATTCTTCAAAGTACTTAGTCCAACCACTCTCTTCATTGGAAGAAGGGGTTTTCCCAATGGAACTCATTTGAGGCTTAGAGAGAATTGAAGGTACAATAATTAGTGGGGTTTGGTGTTTAGTTCCAAAGAGGCAAGTTTAGTTTCCCAAACATACCATATATATATATAGTTGCAGAGAAATGGTTACAATATTGGAACAGCCACACACATATATATACATATATAAAACTATTATTAATTAAATTAATAGTTGACATATTAAATTACTGCAAGTTATTATATATTACATATTACCTATGTATCTAAAATCAAAATGTTTTACATGTGCAACTGTTTTATCCAATAATATATATTTGAAAGACGCGGAAGGGGATGGAAGAATACCCTTGAAAGCATAGCAAATCCATTTTTAATTATTAATTAGTATTAACTAATTTTTTTGAGACAATTTCACTCTCCTCCTCCCTCTCGAGTCTCGAGAGATACTAAAATGATTCTCTTTCTCTTTATTTGTAAAATGTACATTTCTTTCTCTTATAATTTTTAAAAAATGTCATCTTTAATCCATTTTAAATTTTTTGTGTTAACTAATGTCAACTTTATCCATTTTTTAAGAAAAAATATATTTTTTTACAAAAATACCCTTTAGCAAAAATTTTATTTTTTTGTCATTGAATTTTGCTTACCAAAATATATTTTAATAAATTATTTTTTTATTGATTAAATTGTATTTTAATCAAAACTTTTTTTAAATTTAATTATTAAATTATTTTTTTCTAAGATATTCTTCAATAATTTTTTAATTATCAAATTGTGATTTTACTAAAATTTTCATTAACAATTATAGTTATCTTTTACTATTAATTTTATGATATCAATATATATTGTTTTAATATTAAATAAAAAAATCTCGGTAAGATTATTTTCCGATATCAGTATATATTAACAGTGGTAAGATTTTCTTTACGAAATAGAGGGGAGGGGAGGGAAGTGTCATTTTAGCATCTCTTAGGTGAGTGGAGTGGAATTTTCCTAATTTTTTTTAGTTCTAAAACTCTTATTTTATAGAAAATTTAGGATTTAGAATTTATAATTTAAGATTAAAAATTTATGGTTTAAAATTTAACATAAATAAAATAAATTAAAAAAAAATTACCTAATGTTAACCGAAAAGTTGATTCATTATTAACCTTACTCGTACTATAATATTATTTATATTGAGTACACATGAATTGGTTTGTGAACTAAGTTTTTAAAAATTATTTAAAGGTTTATGATTTCTAAAAATAATTTTAAAATGATAATTATGAGAAAGCATGATTTTTGATATATTGTTCCACCCTAAAAATACACAAACTTACTTACCACTTATTAATTAACCGAATATATACTGCCCACAGACCATGTTAATAAAATGTAGACAAAGTATTTATTTGGAGATGAAAATTCAGAGACCAAAGTGGGAAAAGCATGAGTATGTAAATAATGGTAGCTACTAGCTACTATAGCAGATACACCTTTATTTTGATAGCATGAAAGTACTCTTAATAATTAGCCAATTGCCAAAACATGCAATCCACAGAAACTGTTTCAGATACCATCACACAATAATGTAACTATTTATCATACTTGGCCAAAACGGCTTCTCCTGAACAAAATTGTTACACCATATGTATATATAGGACACATTCGATTTTAATTTGTAAAAAGAAAAAAAAAAGGGTATCAATTTTAATTTGTCTAGGACAAAATGCAAGCCCTATTCAGCAAGGTCTTTGTCAATATTAAACCATCCGTTGCTGAATTCTCTCTCTCTCAAAAAGCAATATATGTTTGGAGTTTGAATGTCTAAGCTAGTAACTCAAGTCCTGGTTTAGAGAGCAGCAGTTTTAATTTATTTGGATAATGAAGGGTTAGAGATATGAATAATTCCCTGAGAATTAAACTTATATTTATATCTTTACTTATAAACATGAGAAAGAAAAGAATGCTACATATTTCCTTTACTATATATATATATATATATATATATATATATATATATATATATATGTTATGATGGGTAACCGGAGATTATTGGGCTGGACTCGCTGGGTTGGCCCAATCGTCTATGGAGGGAAGCCTTCGGGCGGATTCGTGTCTTCAGGGCCTCCGTCCGACTTGTGAATACAAGTGAATGGGGGTGGTACCTGCAAAGACACTCCGATGCCTAAGTCAGCAAGGGCGTAAGCAGGTCTAGAGAGTATTGGGACTTAGTGATACCTGAGAAGTGTCAATGTATTTATAGTGGTGAGCCAATAACCACCGTTGAAGTAGTTCCACCTTTTAAGGTGGATAACCGTCCCTTTATCTTAGGGAAGTTGGGATATGGCTCCTAGAAGTGGGTTGAGAGATCTTAGGGGCAGTTACTCATTTAAGTGAGTGTTTATCTGCCAGCTAATCTTCGTCCCTGACTTCTTTAGAGCAAGTCGTAGTGAGAACCGACTTCTTTAGGGGAAGATCGGTGTGGGGTGAGGCTCAATCCTTTGGACTGGGTCTTTTCGTTTGGACCTGGGCCTTAGTGTTGGGCCAGGGTATGAACAGTGCCCCTACTCGAGCCCAATTTCTTTTGAGACTTGGGTTCGAGTATTCTACTCGGGGTCGTAGCCGACTTGTGAGGGAACCGACGTGATTGTTCGGAACCGACGTGACTTTCGTGACTTTTGGTTTTCACAGTTACGTCTAATCAAACGTCGCGTCCGTTAGAGGTTTGCGTAGGTATTAATTACCTTGGTAACGGTGCACCCATTAATGACCGCTTTCCGTTTTTACCATTATGCCCCTAACGTGTCTATAAATACTTTATCTCTCTTTTGTTGTTTCGTTTCTGCGTTTTTCAAATTTTCTCATCTGTTCGTGGGGCATTCTTCGTTTGAAGGCTTTCATCTTCCCCTACCTTGCTTCCAGACAAAGGTTAGTCTTTTCTCCTCTTCTCTTTTATGAAATGTTTCTGTTTGCATGCTTTTACTTTTTTAGAGAGAGGAGTTGACTTTGTAGGCTTCTGTTTGATTCCATGCCCCTTAGGGACCCTGTTCTTGATCTTTTTCTTTTCCCTTTGTAGGTTTTCGTCAACCTTTAGGAAACAATGTCTTCTGTAGAAATTCTTGCCCAGTGGGTTGACGTCACGGTCCTAGGGGAGGAACCTATGGTCGACACCGATTTTATCACCAACCTCCGCACTCATCATAGACTTTGTACCTCTGATGAGGATGAGCCGAAGTATGAATTGGTGGTCCCGGGTCCGGAAGACCGGGTTTGTTTCGGGAGGGTTTCTGAAGTAGCCCCTCATTTCTTTTATATGTATGAGAGTATGATCACCCGCCTGGGCGTTTTTCTCCCCTTTTCTGATTTTGAGGTTGCCGTTCTACGCTACTGCCGAGTTGCTCCTACCCAGCTTCACCCCAACTCCTGGGGTTTTCTGAAAATCTACCAGTTTATTAGCCATGCTTTAGATTTTCCGACGTCCCTGACGATTTTCTTTTTCCTCTTTCACATGACCAAGCCCTTCAGTGGGCAAAATAATAAGCAACAATGGGTGTCTTTCCGAGCTATACAAGGTCAGAGAATCTTCACCCTTTTTGATGAATCCTTCCATGACTTCAAAAATTATTTTTTCAAAGTTCAAACTGTAGAGGGTCACCACCCCTTCTTCTTAGACGAGAGTTCTTCCCCTCACTTTCCTCTGTACTGGCTGGAGGCCTCCCCCTGTGAGAAATATGGTTTGGATGATCTAGATGAGGTGGAGGCTGCCATTGTGGGGGTTCCTCTGAGAAGTGTGGGGGAGGGCCCCATATCTGGATACCAAAAAATTTCTCCAAGGGTCGCCGACCTTTGTCTAGACACAACTAGGTAGCTTTTATTCATTCACTTTGTTTCCGACTTGTTTTTACCGACTTATTTTTCGGACTCTTTGGCTACTGATTGTTTTTTACAGAGATGGCGAAGAAGAATTCCAGGGAGTCTTACCAGAGAGTCCAGGAGGCCAAGGCAAGGTCTCGTGCCAGGGTTGGCGGTGCCAGGGTAACTAACGCTCCTCTTCCTTCTCCTCCCCCCTTCCTCACAATTTGGGGACCCCGAACCGTCCTATTGTCATTTCTTCTTCAACCTCCTCTCAGTCGTCCCCTCCTCCCCGATCCTCCCCTGAGCCAGAAAAGAAGAAGCGCAACACCTTGGAGTCTAGCTTTTCTTTTGAAGGTGAGGCTAACGTGGATGCACCTCAATTTGTCCGGAAATACATCTATCCCCATACCCACATAAGTATGGATGATGTTTCTATTCGGAACCACCTCACTATTCTGGCTCAGGAGAGTATTAGGGCGGCGGGGGTATGCACAAAGTTCCTTGATATGTTTGAGAAGACTCCTCTTAGCTCTCTGGGTTCAACCTCGAGGGTTGAAGAGTTGGAGGGGAGGCTTCTTATGTATCAGGAGCATGAGAGGGCGCTGAAGGAGGAGGTCGCCAAATTAAAGGAGTAAAGGGATGGCCTTCAGGAGAGTGAGCGGAAGTTGCAAGCTCGGTGCAACATGGAGGAGGGCCTGAGGCTGAAGGCGCAGGAGAGTTATGCGAGCTTGTTTGAGGACCTCGTGGTGGTGAAGAAAGATTTGCTGAAAGCTCGGAGTGACTATACCGAGTTGGAGGACTCTATTGCTGACGGGGCCGAGGAAGCATGGAGGATCTTTAAGGAACAGGTCGGAGTCCTTGCTCCCGACCTAGATCTCTCACCTTTGGATCCGGACAAGGTCGTCATTGACGGGGCTATAGTCTCTCCTCCCTCTCCCCAATACGTCACCGAGTCAGATTTGAAGACTCGGGGGCAGAGGGTAATGGAGTCTCCTCCTCGTTCCAAGGATGCTCCGAGTTCCTCGAAGGCTCACAGAACCTCCTCTCTGGCTCCTATGGATACTTCTCTCCCTGGTCCTGATGGTGCTCCGACTACTCTCCCTGACTCTGGTGGTGATCCGACTACTCCCTTCGGCTTTGGTGGTGATACTCTTTAAAAATATTTGTGGCTATATGGGGCCCGGCTTGTGGGTCCCCTCTTTTTTAAACTTTTTTTATGTTGTGGTGGTCTGCTGACATTTCTTGGCTTTTTAAGGCCGTAAACAAAATATTTGTAGAAATACCCTTTTTTAGATAAGGGTTTAGGTTGACAAAAAAGACCCCTTTTTTGGATAAGGGTTTAAGTTACCTTTCTTTGTGCATGCTTTTCTGATTTTGGTTTTTGAAAAATCCCCTTGATCTTTTTGAAAACCTTTTTCTTGGTTGTTTGTCCTTTTTGAGCCTTTTAACTTTAAGGACTTAGGACAGTCTTTTGGCTCTTTGATAGGTTTTTCGATCTCTTTTTGGTATTCCTTATACTCAATTTTTTGATTCATTGAGTTCCTATGACTTAGGTTATTTTTGCGATGCGTTTTCTTTGCTTCTCGGGGATTCATTTCGACTTATGAGTCAGAATGTTTCCGAGTTTTTCACGATCAACTTTTATAATCTCTTTACACCGACTTGTACGTCGTCGTTTCATCCTGACGACCATCTAGGTCGGTTCATGGGATTTTCACGCTTTGTCGAGCTTAAGTCGGCGTGTTTCGTAGAAAGAAAAACAAACGAAAAGGAATTTATACGAGATATTGTAAAAGATCTTTATTTATTTGGGAGGGTACTTTCGCTGCTACTAAGGGTTTTTGATAGTCCGTTCTCCCTTAGTCTCTACTGTGATGCCTCGTTAAAAATCCCTCTTCAGAAAAAATCCTTTGATTTTTGGGAAAAAATCGTGAAGTTGGAAAAAGAGTACATCAGGGAGTAGAGTTCGCATTTAACTATATTACCTTTTCATGTTACAAGCATGCCACGACCTTGGTAACTCGGTGCCGTTTAGGTCGGTCACCTTATAATACCCTTTTCCTAAGACCTCACTAACTTTGTATGGTCCTTTCCAATTAGCAGCGAGCTTTCCTTCCCCCGATTTGTTGACTCCAATGTCATTTCTGATCAAGATCAAATCGTTTGGGGTGAAACTCCTTTGAATGAATTTTTTGTTGTACCTGGTAGTTATCCTTTGTTTCAATGCTGCTTCTCTTATCTGGGCTTGCTCTCGGACTTCGGAGAGCAATTCAAGCTCCTCTTTGTGCCCCTGTACATTTCCGACCTTATTATGGAGGATCACCCTTGGGCTTTGTTCATTGATTTCTACTGGTATCATGGCTTCTACGCCATAGACAAGTCGGAAGGGTGTTTCTCCTGTGGCGGATTGTGGCGTCGTCCGGTAGGCCCATAGCACTTGCGGGAGCTCATCAGCCCAAGCCTCTTTTGCATCTTGTAGTCTTTTCTTTAGCCCCGCCAGTATGATTTTGTTAGCTGCCTCCGCTTGTCCATTTGCTTGTGGATGCTCCACCGAGGTGAACTGGTGTTTTATTTTCATACTGGCTACTAGGCTTCTGAAGGTAGAGTCGGTGAACTGGGTTCCATTATCTGTGGTAATGAAATGAGGTATCCCATACCTTGTGATGATATTTTTGTAGAGGAACCTCCGACTTCTCTGGGCAGTGATGGTGGCCAATGGTTCTGCTTCTATCCACTTTGTGAAGTAGTCTATTCCCACAATTAAGTATTTAACTTGTCCTGGGGCCTGGGGAAAAGGTCCTAACAGGTCCATCCCCCATTTTGCAAAGGGCCATGGAGAAGTTATACTGATTAGCTCCTCGGGGGGAGCCACGTGGAAATTTGCGTGCATCTGGCATGGTTGGCATCTTTTCACAAATTCTGTGGCATCCTTCTGCAAAGTCGGCCAATAGAACCCAGCTCGGATTACTTTTCTTGCTAGCAACCTGGCTCCGAGGTGGTTTTCGCAGATCCCATTATGAACCTCTTCTAGTACTTCAGTTGTCCTTGAGGTCGGTACGCACTTTAGCAATGGTGTTGATATTCCTCTTTTATAGAGGGTATTTTTCACCAAAGTGTAGTATTGTGCTTCCCTCCAGATTTTCTTGGCCTCTTTTTCCTCTTTGGGGAGGATGTCAAATTTTAGGTATTCGACCAAGGGGTTCATCCATCCGAGGTTTAACCCGGTTACTTCAAGGACTTCCTGCTTGTCCTCTGTTTTCATCACAGAGGGTTCTTGGAGAGTTTCCTGGATCAAGCTTCTATTATTCTCTCCTAGTTTGGTACTGGCTAACTTGGAGAGGGCGTCTGCTCTGCTATTCAGGTCCCGAGTTATGTGTCTGATCTCGGTTTCTGCAAAGCGCCCGAGATGCTCCAGAGTTTTTTCCAAGTATCTTTTCATATTCGGGTCTTTAGCCTGATACTCTCCATTTATTTGGGAGGTCACTACTTAGGAATTGCTAAATATCAGTACCTGGGTTGCACCGACCTCTTCTGCTAGCTTTAATCCTGCAATCAGGGCTTCATATTCTGCCTGATTGTTGGAAGCTGGAAATTCAAATTTGAGGAAAACTTCTATCTGTGTTCCCCCTTCATTGGCTAGTATTATGCTTGCACCGCTTCCTGTTTTGTTTGAGGATTCATCTACGTATAGTTCCCATGTAGTCGGCTTTTCCTCTTGATCTCCTGCATATTCCGCTATAAATTCGGTGAGGCATTGGGCTTTTACCGCTGTCCAAATTTCGTACTTTAAGTCGAACTCAGAGAGCTCTATCACCCACTGAACCATTCTCCTTGCAACATCCGCCTTTTGGAGGATTTGCTTCATGGGTTGGTTCGTTCGGACCCTTATTGTGTGGGCTTGGAAGTAGGGTCTTAACCTCCGCGAGGCTATTACTAAGGAGTACGCAAACTTCTCTAGCTTGTGGTACCTTAGCTTGGAACCCTGTAGAACTTTGCTGGTGAAATATACTGGATGCTATCCAACCTCATCCTCTCGTATTAGGGCCGACGCGACAGCTTTGTCAGCTACAGACAAATATAGGACAAGCTCTTCCCCCACTAGAGGTCGGGTGAGGATTGGAGGTTGGCTCAAGAACTTGTTGAACTCTTGGAACGCTTCTTCGTATTCTGGAGTCCACTCGAACTGGCATCCTTTTCTCAGCAGAGAGAACAGTGGAAGGGACCTTAATGCTAACCTTGCCAAGAACCTGGAAAGGGCTGCAAGTCGGCCATTTAATTGTTGGACTTCTCTCAAGCAAGTCGGGCTTTTCATTTCTAGGATAGCTTTGCACTTGTCAGGATTTGTCTCGATCCCTCTTTGGGTTAGCATAAATCCTAGGAATTTTCCAGCCTCCACCGCGAAGGTGCATTTTGCGGGATTTAGTCTCATCCCATGCGCCCTTATGGAGTTGAAAACTTGCGTGAGGTCCGTAAAAAGGTCGGCCTCTTCCCAAGTTTTTACCAGCATGTCGTCTACATAGACCTCCATTAAGTGCCCGAGGTGGGGAGCGAACACCTTGTTCATCAGCCTTTGGTACGTGGCCCCTGCGTTTTTTAATCCAAAAGGCATGACCACGTAGCAATAATTTGCTCTAGGTGTGATGAACGATGTCTTTTCCTAGTCTGGCTTGTACATCGGGATCTGGTTGTATCCCGAGTAGGCATCCATAAACGACAAGTATTGATACCCTGAGCTGGAGTCCACTAGAGTATCAATGCTTGGGAGTGGATATGGGTCCTTGGGACATGCCTTATTCAGGTCGGTGTAGTCAACGCACATCCTCCACTTGCCGTTTTGTTTCTTGACTAGCACCACATTTGCTAGCCATGTTGGATACTTGACTTCTCTGATGAAGCCGGCCTCTAGGAGTGCTTGTACCTGCTCTTCCACCGCTTGAGCTCGTTCTGGGCCGAGCTTACGCCTTCGCTGCTGTACAGGTCGAGACCCTGGGTGTACAGCGAGCCTGTGGGACATGAGCTCGGGATCTATTCCTGGCATGTCGGAAGCTTTCCAGGTGAAGAGGTCAGAATTTTCTTTTAGGAGCTTTGTCAACTTTTGTTTTAAGATTTCTTCCAGGTTGGCTCCTATGTTGGTATTTTTTCCTTCCTCTTCACCGACCTGTATTTCTTCAGTTTTTCCTCCTGGTTGGGGGGTGCAGCTCTTCTTTGGTTCTTGTGCCACCGAGCTCTATGGTGTGGACTTCCTTGCCTTTCCCTCTCAGGTTCAGGCTTTCATTGTAGCATTTTCTTGCCAGCTTCTGATCTCCTCGCACCGTTGCTATCCCCGCAAATGTCGGGAATTTCATGCAAAGGTGAGGGGTAGACACCACCGCTCCGAGTCGATTTAGGGTAGCTCTGTCAATCAAGGCATTATATGCTGACCCCACGTCGAGGACTATGAAATCTATGCTCAGAGTTTTAGACTTTTCCCCCTTTCCGAAGGTCGTGTGGAGGGGTAGAAATCCCAATGGTTTTATCGGCGTGTCGCCTAATCCATATAAGGTGTCGGGGTAGGCTCTTAACTCCTTTTCATCCAGCCCTAGCTTGTCGAACGCGGGCTTGAAAAGGATATCTGCCGAACTCCCTTGGTCTACTAGAGTTCTGTGGAGGTGGGCATTGGCTAGGATCAGGGTTATCACCACTGGATCATCATGTCCAGGGATTATTCCTTGCCCATCCTCCTTTGTGAACGAGATTGTGGGGAGGTCGGGTGATTCACTCCCGACCTGGTAAACCCGCTTGAGGTGTCTTTTGCGAGAGGACTTGGTGAGTCCTCCACCCGCGAATCCTCCCGAGATCATATGTATATGTCTCTCGGGAGTTTGTGGTGGTGGGTCTCTCCTGTCCCCGTCCTCTCGCTTTCTCTTCCCATGATTGTCCGACCTTTCCATGAGATATCTATCAAGCCGACCTTCTCTGGCCAGCTTTTCTATCACATTTTTAAGGTCGTAGCAATCATTTCTTGAATGACCATAGATCTTATGGTACTCACAGTAATCGCCGCGACTTCCTCCCTTTTTATTTTTAATGGGTCTGGGAGGTGGTAGCCTTTCAGTGTTGCAGATCTCTCTGTATACATCCACCATGGAAACCTTTAGAGGAGTATAAGAGTGATATTTCCTTGGCCTGTCGAGACCGAGTTCTTCTTTCTTCTTGGGCTCTCTTTCCTTCTCTTTTGCAGAGTGGGAATGCCCAGGTCGCCAACTCGGCTCTCGTAGTCTGGCATTTTCCTCCATGTTGATGTACTTTTCTGCTCTTTCCTGTACATCGCCCAGGGAGGTGGGGTGCCTTTTTGATATGGACTGTGAGAAGGGACCTTCTCTAAGTCCATTCACTAACCCCATGATGACAGCTTCGGTGGGCAGGTCCTGAATCTCTAAACATGCTTTATTGAACCTTTCCATATAGTCCCGCAAAGGTTCTCCGACCTCCTGCTTTATTCCCAGGAGGCTCGGCGCATGTTTTACTTTATCCTTTTGGATGGAGAACCTCATCAAGAATTTTCTCGAGAGGTCTTCAAAGCTGGTGACCGACCTCGGTGGGAGGCTGTCAAACCACATCATCGCCGCTTTTGACAAGGTAGTCGGAAAGGCTTTGCAGCGAGTTGCATCAGAAGCATCAGCCAGATACATCCGACTTTTGAAGTTGCTTAAGTGATGCTTCGGATCTGTGGTTCCGTCATAGAGGTTCATATCAGAGCTTTTGAAGTTTCTTGGAACCTTTGCCCTCATGATATTCTCACTAAACGGATCTTCTCCTCCCAGGGGCGACTCTTCTCGGTCGCCACGGGAGTTCCGACTTTTCAGAGAGGATTATAGTCTTAAGAGTTTTTCCTCTAACTCTTTTCGTCACTCTATCTCTTCCCTGAGATTTCGCTCCGCCTCTCGTTGTCGTTCTAACTCCTGTTCCAACTGTTCCAAACGACCTTGGTGGCCATGGACCAACTCCATTAGCTCGGTTGCGTGGGGTGGCCCTTCCTTACCTGACTCTCGTCCATCCGAGGAGTTTACCTTTGGATTTTTAAACCCAGAGGTGCCTTCTCGATGTTGATCGCTGGCCTCTGGGTGAGAAGTTGGGTTCGCGTCGTTGTTTCCGGTGTCCAGGTTTTCCTGCTCGGAATCAGACGCCGTATGACCATCTTCCGATGATTTGTCCGCCATAACTGGTTGATCTCTCGGGTCCCCGGCAACGGCGCCAATGTTACGATGGGTAACCGGAGATTATTGGGCTGGACTCGCTGGGTTGGCCCAATCGTCTATGGAGGGAAGCCTTCGGGCGGATTCGCGTCTTCAGGGCCTCTGTCCGACTTGTGAATACGAGTGAATGAGGTGGTATCTGCAAAGACACTCCGATGCCTAAGTTAGCAAGGGCATAAGCAGGTCTAGAGAGTATTGGGACTTAGTGATACCTGAGAAGTGTCAGTGTATTTATAGTGGTGAACCAATAACCACCGTTGAAGTAGTTCCACCTTTTAAGGTGGATAACCGTCCCTTTATCTTAGAAAAGTTGGGATATGGCTCTTAGAAGTGGGTTGAGAGATCTTAGGGGCAGTTACTCATTTGAGTGAGTGTTTATCTGCCAGCTAATCTTCGTCCCCGACTTCTTTAGAACAAGTCGTAGTGAGAACCGACTTCTTTAGGGGAAGATCGGTGTGGGGTGAGGCTCAATCCTTTGGGCTGGGTCTTTTCATTTGGACCTGGGTCTTAGTGCTGGGGCAAGGTATGAACAAAATATATATATATATATATATATATATATATGAAAATTTTAAAGGTAATTCACCTAGTAAAATTAATGTAGTTAAAAATGATGCAAATATTCTAAATTAGAATTAGTTATACTTCTTATTCTAAATACATTTATAAAAATAAAAAAATTAGCTCAATTATAGTCATTTACACATAAATCTATTAGATAAATTTAAATTAGCATACAACAAAATAAATTGAATTGATCCAATTTGATTTACTAGAGAAGAAACGAGACAAAAATAAAATCATACTAAATCAAATAATTTTTTTTTATTTATAGAAAAATACAGATACAAAAATAAATCAAATCATATTGATTCGATTTATTAAAAATACGTTTTTTCATATATGGTTTAATTTAGATGGATAATATTTAATTATAGGATAAAAATATTAAAATAATAATAATTATCTAGATAAAGTTCTACTAGAAAAGAATACAAAATAGTATTACTTTTATATTACTCTTACAAAATAATATTACTCAATTATTCTAATAGTAATTAAAAAATATAAAATAAAATAAATAATAATTAAAAAATACAAAATAAACTAATTTTAGGCGGCCCTGTAACATTTACTTTCTTGTGTGTTTAATAAACTTCATCATAAATTGAAAAGATAATTTAAAAATGATGAAATAATTTCTCTCACCATCATACATGTAACTTTGTTCAACTTACTGTATATAAAATGCATGTACGTAACTTTTTTAGTTGAACTCTAGCTAGTTAATTAATTATTACTATTTTAATATTTTTATCTTGTAGATGTTACAGATCTAAGGCCATATATGGAGAAGTGTGCTTTTAATAAATCGAATCACGTTTATTTTTATATCTGTATTTTTTTATAAATTAAAAAAAAATTATTTGATTTGTGATAATTTTATTATTGTTTTATTTTTTTATTAAATTAAATTGGGTCAATTTGATTTATTTTATTATCTGCTAATTTGATTTTACCTAATTTAGTTTATGTGTAAATAATTATAATTAAATTATTCTGACTGATTTATATATATTTAAAATAAGAAGCGTAACTAGTTCTGATTTAGGATATTTGTATATATTTTATTCATTTTATTAAGATGAATTACTCCAATTTTAATTATCAAATTTTTATCTTATTTTATCTTATCAAATTAAATCAAATCATATCTAAATTTAAAATATATTTAGTTAAAATCTTACCAAAACTTAAAATTTAAACTTAAAGCTCATCATAAAATGATTCACTATTTCTAATTGACATATAACATTTTTAATAATAATAATAATAATAATAATAATAATAATAATAATAATAATAATAATAATAATAATAAAATTATTATTATTATTATTATTATTATTATTATTATTATTATTATTATTATTATTATTATACTAACACAGAATATAATAATTTATTTGAATTAAAATAATTATTTATTTAAATAAATTAAATAATTCTTATTAATATTACAATATTCATTATTAGTGTGTGACTTTATATATAGGTTAACGCAAAGTGGATGATAAAATAATCATATTAAAATTATCAATCAAAGTTTGACGTCTAACAACATTATTCAATAACACAATAACACAAAGTAATATAATTTTACAATAAGAAATAAATTAATCTAAAATAAATTGAATTGAATCAAGTAGATCTGATGATAATAGTTAATGTATACAATTTTATAAATTTTATATAACAAGTTAATACAATTTTTACCTATAAAAAGTAAATTTAATAAATATTTTCTAACGTTTATAACAAAATAAATTATTTTAAAACAAAACAACACTATATAATATAACAATATTAATTAAAATATAAAAACATATCATTCTATTACTAGTTTTAATATAAAATATATATTTTAATTATAAAACATGACTTTGCGTCAAATCACACTAGATCTACTTGAAATATGACTCAAACCCAATTCAAAAATTATAACGAATAAAAATAATAAATTCAAACCCATAAAAAATGTGTTTTGGATTCGAAATGGGTTTTTGTCCCAAAAGTTTTGTTTCTTCCTATTTTTATCTTTTGATCAAAGTTAAATTAAAAAAAAATCATTTTTCTCTATTATTATTATTTTTTTAATTACTTTCATTTTTTTTTATCAATTTTATTTTCAAATCACTATAACTACCGTTGCAATCACTACAATTATAATGGTTGCTGTTACCTAAAAGCTATGATACATAGAGACCGACACGAACACGGAACACCGATACGTGAATTTTAAAATCTTACATGACACGGGACACGTATATATAATATAAAGTATTTTTTAGATAAATCATAATAATATTTTGATATTTTATTGATATTAAAATATAAATTAAAAATTTTAATTATTTTTAATATCTTATTTTAATTATATCAAGTATTTAAAATATTTTTTGTTTTAATAAATAATAATATATACTATATCTAAATTTATTTTAAGAATATATGTTGAGAATAAGACTGGACACGCGGACACGTGATGGTATTTAGGTGTGTCCACGCGTGTTCGGAGAAAATTTTTTTATTTTTTATTAAGTTACGGTTGGACACAGCAGACACGCATGTCGAACGAGTATCATTGAGTGTCATGTCCGAAATGTATTCGACGACATACGGCAACTCATCGAAGTGTCCGTGTTTTATAACCTAAAAGAATATGATAATTGAGGAAAAGAGTATTTTTAAAAGGAAAAAATTTAATTTTGACCAAAAAATTATATAAAATAACAAAATAAGATTTTTAAATAAAAATAAAAATAAAACGTTTCAAATTTCAGGAATAAAAATAAGATTTAGTCCAAACACTAACGAACGATGAAATTGTATTTCTATATTGTGTCCACATGTTAATGTACGTTTTTCCCATGCATGAACATCATTAGATATATATTACGTAGGGTCGTAGAAGAGATTTTATAACCAAAACTCCAAAAGATTCTTTAGTTTTCCTTTTTATTTTAATCTTTTAAAGAAAATAAAATTTTAACATAAGCCAAATAAATTTATATATAATTCACCCTTCTAACTCAGGATAAACGAAAGATGGAGTAGCCAAATGAATGAAGTTTATTTGAGATATCGAATGGACCACAAATTTAAAAATAAACTTGAGTTCGGAAAGAACGACAAAGTTAGGAAGTGTAGCTGAAAATTCCAATCTAAATAGTTAAATACTAATGATTTTTTTTTATCAAAAGTATTGACTCCTAATATTTCTGAAGTTAAAAATTGTTGAGGGTAATTCTGTTGGATTAAATCAGAAAACTAGGCAATACAAAGGGCATAGTTGAAGAAGACTAGCGTTCGGACAAAGAATCGAAGCAGATTGGATATCTTTTTAGAATAGAGCATAAAATAATTGTGATTTTGTTTATATATATAGTCATTTAGAAAAGAGTTTCAAACAAAAGTATAATTTTTTAAAAATATAAAAGTAATTAAAATGTGTGTGATATATATATATATATATTTGGTTGTCTACGGTATCTCCTAACTCGACAGATAAAGGACTAATCCGTCACGGATCTGAACTCCATTTAAGGAGTCAATGAATTGCTGCATACAACAGGCAGAATTCGAACCCCGAAATTTGTTTAAGTGGATAAATAAATTGAATTCGAACCCCAAAATTTGTTTAAGTGAATAAGTAAGCTAATCATTCGACTAATCTAAGTTGGTTGTGTATGATATATATAGATAGTCGATCATGTATTGCGTCTCTAGGTAGTTTGTTTGTTTTGTTTTGTTGTGTTTTTTTACTGGGGCATCTGGCTACAGGTTGAGGAGTAAATCAAACAATTTTTCAAAATGAAGTCTCTTCCATAAATACGAATGTAATCTTGATGACGATAGCATCATCATAACCTATATTTAATTCCTTCTTCTTTCGTCCTTTTCCCTCCATCATTTACGCACACTTATAAGCTTGCTTTCTGCTCCATGTAACAATTTTATTTCCTTTTTTCAAATTTTAAACTATTTAATTTTACTTTATTATTCAGATTTAATATCATATATAATCAAGAATGTATCCATTTAGAATTTCGAGTGCTCCCTGCACAAATTTTCTAGGATTCTCCCATAAATTACCCCCCTAAACATTATAAATAAAAGGTTTAATGAGCGTTTTAAGCAACGTATTCTAATCCTAATCCTTATGTTTTTTAAGCTTTGACTAACTTGAGTCCTTGAAATTCTTTGTAAGTATTTCTATCAATTGACTCAAAATCAGAAGTTTAGGAAAAATTTATCATAATACTATTTTTTCTAAAAGTTTAAATTAATAAGAGGAGACAAAGAAAAATCTCTTTTAGATTTGTTTAACTTTTACATAGATCTTTTTTTTTATTTGTCTTATGCTATTTCTTTTTATTTTTGGAGTTCATTAAGAATTGAACTCTAAATTTTTTTTTATATAAAATTCTAATATTATATCATGATATTATTTTTCTCAAAAGCTTAACCTGATAAAAAAAGACAACATATATAAATGATTATATCTTTAATAAAGTTTCCATCTGCTTCTCCTAAAGAGTTGACTCGGATAATCCCTTCCAAACATTAATCTTTCCATATATTCACGTCATTAGATGATTAACAAAATGCTGATTTCAAGGAGAGGTACATGTTAGAGTGGTGAATGAAAAGGACATGATTTGCCAGAAAAGATGTCGGTGTACACGCCTGATGCATGCTTTCGTTTTCTATTGCACAGAAAGATTGGTTTCATGCAATTTCTTAGGGATAAGAGCAGAGTCTTAAATTACATTATATTAAAAGAACTTGCAACGTTAAAGAAGCAGGAATGAAGAGGGTTTCCTTCTTTAGAGTCTGAAATAAATGGTGTCAACTTTTTTATTCTATTACATGGTTAATTATGAATTGAAGAATCTGAATGCATGTCACATGGGTGATGATGAGAAATGAGTTATTTTGGCAGAGATGAAATCACTTCCCCAAGAAACAAACAGGGCTTTAAATGCAGCTTAAGATTGGTCACTTTCACTGTAGCTTCTGCCTTATTTGTAATAAGCTCCATGGCAAAATCAATTGAAAACCTACACATTCTAGACCCACACTCACTATATATGTTTCAATCTTTGATGCTTTCTCAGAATAAATCATGTCATTATTCTTATGGAAACCCCATGATACCAACCAACCATGTAACATTTCTTTCGGATCATAGTTTTAAATTGCGAGTACTAGTTCTAGTAATTCCATATATTACAATTGTGCAAGTACTACCGGAAAAAGAAAAATGTATATAAAATTAGAGCCATCATGTGTTTGCATGTGTGTGCAGCTTCCTTGTGTAATAAATTTCGTGTCTTAGTTATTGTTGGAAAAAAGTTGTTGGTGAACGCTGCTGGTAATAATTTTAACTATAAAATCAGTAAAATAACTTTATTATCATAAAAGAGATTATGTTATTAGTTCCACAAAATTATTTAAAATCATAGTTTATTAAAATAACCTAATCTTTATTAGTTTAATTTTTATGATTAAATTTATTGTTCTAATTTTTCATGGTAAAAAATGATAATTTACTAAAAAATATCATTACGATTTTCAAACTATAATTTAAGATAATATTTTCAAGGTGAATGCTGCCCAACCCCCTCTAAAATAACATGTAAGTTATCTTTCATTATGTGTCACATTGGAATTGGTTCTTATCTTAACCATAGTTGGGGCGCTAACGTCATCGTCATCTACTGTCCTCCCACACAACCTCTCTTCCCAGCGCCTCTTTTTGCCATGGATCACTTCTTACCCACATAATTAATGGTTAATTTTTTTATTAAATTTTTTATTAAAAAAACATATCTTTATTTAATTACGTGATGGAACATATATTTATATGTAAAATATAATTAAATAATAAAGTACGAATAAATTAAAAATTAAAAGAATAAAAATACTATAAAAAATACTTGTAAGAAAGTTAGATTTTATCATTTTAAACTTGCGTTATTAATTTTAACAATTTATTTTTTTTAAAAATAATTTATGTACGATAAAAAATATGTTTTTTCTGATTTTAATTATACTTTTAAGTACTTTAAATAGAGTTATTATATTATATTTTACATATGAATATATGTTCTATCGTGTAATTAAATAAAGATTTGTTTTAATAAAAAATTTAATAACCAAACTAAACATTACTTAAGTATGTATTTCATATTTATTTCTTAAATATTTATACAATTTATTTTTTAAACTGTTATATTGGTCTCTTCTCTAATATAATACAAAAAATAAATTTTCATAAAAATAATTTGTTTAATTATTAATTAAATAATAAAGTACTAATAAATTAAAAAAATAAAAATACTATAAAAAATACGGTAAAAAAGTTGAATTTTATCATTTTAAATTTCTGTTATTAATTTTAATAATATATTTATTTTTTAAATAATATATGTATGATAAAAAATATGTTTATTTGTTTGGAGTACAAATTTTATTATTATATTTGTATATTCATGATTTTAATTATACTTTTAAATACTTTGAATAGATTTATTTTATTATATTATATTTTACATATAAATATATGTTCCATGACGTAATTAAATAAAGATATGTTTTTTTAATAAAAAATCAATAACTAAATTAACCATTAATTATGCGGGTAAGAAGTGATCCATGGCAAAAAGAGGCGCTGGCTATACTGGGAAGAGAGGTTGTGTGGGAGGGCAGTAGATGGCGATGACGTTGGCGCCCCAATTATGGTTAAGATAAGGACCAATTACAATGTGACACATAATAAAGGGTAACTTACATGTTATTTTAGAGGGGGTTGGGTAGTATTCACCTATTTTCAAACTACAATTTTGAATGGAGCATGTAGGCATGAAATTTTTTTTAAAAGAGATATTGCTCCACATGAAGTTTGTAGGAGTAGTCACATGAATAGGATGAAGCTGCACGTGGAGCTATGTAAAATTATATGGCTCTTACTTGTATGATTTCACACAAGTGGCTACTTCTGTGTGAAATAATGTTTTGAAAGAAAAAAATTAAAATTACCCCTTATATGAATGAATACATTGAGAGGATTGGATTTGTTACCTCTGGGTCCCCCATTGTTGCTTCCATATTCATGCATTCTACCTATAAATTAATTATTCAGTTTGCGAAACTATGATTGAGACTTATATATAGCAGTGTACGTAACAATATTATTATTATTATTGAAAGAGAATGGCAAGTCGCGATACGAGTCAAGAAGCAAACAAATTAAATGTAGAGACTGACTCCAAAATCCAGAGCCTACTCGCTATGTGCCGACTATTCCAATTATTCATTCTTTATTTACACTGCATGCATTCATCATTTCTATCTACACTTGTACATACACTTATACCCCATAATAATAATAATACTCCTCAAAATTAGTGAAGCAAAAAGGTTTGCAGCACTATAACAAGATAATGTGTTGGGCTGTACGTATTAGTTTATCCAATACAGAAGTTGTTACGAGTTAATTTGAGATATCACTCTAAACTATACAAATTTCGGTGAAAATTTCGTTATAGTTATATGTACCGATCGAAAGGTATCTATTATGTTTCCTTGTAATATAATAATACGTCATAATTGTGTTGTGTGACTAAACTGAAAACGAATTAACAAGGTCAGCTACCTAGCTATAAACTGAGATCTTTTAACCAAGAATCAAGAATAAAAAATTTAAATTTTTTTATATAATTAATAAAAATAACAAAGATATAATTATTCATGTATCTTTTCTTATCAATTTAATCTTTTAAAAGGAGTAATTTTATGCATGATATGGTATCAAAATTTTTGTGACCTAAAAATTTTGAATTCCATCCTTGTTAATTTAAAAAAAAAAGAATTTTAGCATAAAACTAATAAAAGAAGAAGTAAAGCCTATGCCAAAAATTTACAGAGACCCAAAAAAAATTGTGTAAAATAAGATGTTTGAAATATAATTATTTATATATATATTTTTTATCAATTTAAATTATTATATTTATATATTCATGATTTTAATTATACTTTTAAGTATTTTAAATAGATTTATTTTATTATATTATATTTTAAATATAAATATATATTCCATCTTGTAATTAAATAATGAAAAATTTTAATAACCGAACTAACCATTAATGATGTTGATGTTGGTAAGGAGTGATTCATGGCAAAAAAAAAAAAAAAAAAGGGATTGAGTGAGAGGACAAGAGATAGCAATGAAGTCGGCACTGGTTATACTGGGAAGAACAGGGAAGTTACGAGAGCCATGGGAATTCAACGACCCGTTAAGGAATGATGCAATGTAGAAAGAGATTGCGTGAGAACATGCTTCAATTAACGGGGTAGAATTTTAATATTTTAAGAAATTATACAATTACCCATCTCAAATAATAAATTACAAAATAACCCAACTATAGTTAAGTAATGATCAATTAAAATGTGACACATCATGAAGGGTAACTTACATGTTATTTTAGAGAGGATTTGGTAGAATTCACCATATATATATATATTAAAATTTTAAGATCAAGAATTTACATTTTTAATCGAAAACCCTTTTTATTGCTAATCTTCAACAGTGAGGGCACTACTAATTAGAGTATTGATTAATAACCTTAACTAAGAAACATTATATATATAGCTGATGGATTGCATGTATGAATACAAGCAAATTTAATTTAGTCTGTGTACTAAAAAGATGTTGTATGAATGGGACACCGGGCGGGCATAGTAAAAGATTTACTCAGTGAAAGTGTAAATGAAATAAAATATATTGAATGCGAGTTTTGGTGAAAAAATTTGTTTGCATGTATAGTGATGATGAGACAAGAGTTGTTGTCATGGTATTGATACAATAAAGGCCTTCATTTTCAGTAATGATGACCTTCTGCAAGTACTACGATAGCCCTTAACGTAACGTAGTAGTGACTCACTCATTTCGTATCAATTTTTTCTTGTCTTCGCCTTCTTGGATTCATTCAAACAATTTACTACTTTAGTTAGCAAAACCATCAACTCCTTGTTCGTGTAACTGAGTCTGTGAAACCTAGTTACTTCATTCTTGTTTCTTTTTCCTTCATTGCCAAATATTTTTAGGGTTTGCTAGTTTAGACCTATGGTTTGAACCATTTTACTCAACTAAATAATGCACTTTCAAAGCAATTATCCTATAACTTCAATTTGATAAGAAGACATGCATAAATAATTATATTTTTAGCATGTTTTTTTTATGTAAAAAATTCTTTTTAAATTTACATAAATTTTTATATAGGCTGTATTTTTATTTTTATTTGTATTATGTTAATATTTTTGAGTCAACAATAATTAAACTCTAAATCTTTAGATCATAAAATCTTTAATATTATGCATGTCATAAATTTTTTTTTCAAGAGTAATGCTAGAGAATTAAATTTTTTCAATTAATATTTGTCGATTTTTTTAAATTATTTTATTTATTTTAAAATTTAAACCCTAAATTATAAACCCTTCTCCCTACATCTTAAATTATAAATTCTAAGTTGACAAACTAAAAAGTTGGTTTTCTATAATTTTTTATTTTTTAATTATAATTTAGTTTTGGTTGTTGATTTGTTTATTTACGTACAAACTGAAAAAACAAAGGTAGACAATTTTAATATCAATCATTCTATTAGAACGAGAGTATTTTTTTTTTAGTTATAAAAATACTAAGAATAAGTTAGGAAGGCGTTCCCTACCAAATTTGATAGCCATGTTTTCAACGTTAACATGAACTATCTTTTATTTAAAAAAGAGAAGGAAAAAGGGGTGGTAGAAATTGAAGGTGAGATTTTTATCTGAACTTTCTTCTCTGCCTCCCATTTGAGGTTGTTATTAGCCCAGAGCATATAGATATTGAAACTATGGCTAAAGGGAACATATATTTGTCTTTTCTTGTGGTTGCTCATCACATAGGGAACACTCAAAAGTAAAAAATTCTCATTCCTGTTATGTGTTATCTGTAAAAGGAAACTGGATATTTATATCACTGATGCTTTCTAGTAGCACTATTTTAGGGGTATCATCATCCATACCTTCGCTATAAAATAGAAATTCTAGTGTGTATCCATACATATATTGGTAGATAGTAAAATCCAAAATCCAATCTTTTCTTATTGAGTACCAGAAACAGCTGTTCTAGGCCTCATATGGTAAAAGTAAATATCAATATATAAAATATGTCATGAATTTAGATGTTCAACAATAATTTCATATCAATTATACATAATTGACAGGAAATTATTAGAGTATAATAAGTTTGATAACTGCCGAACTACTATTATATTTTTCTTGTATTAAAATTAACTTTTAAATTTTTATTTTTGAAAGATTTAGAATTTAAAATTTAAGATTTAAGGTTAAAGTTTAAAGGTCGGCAGCAGATGGCTGGTGAATAAGAAAAAAGAGAAAGAAGCGAGAAGAGTAATCGTAAATAAAAACTTAAAAAAATTATTTAAAATACTAGCTGAAATTGGTAGTGTTGCCCAATGAAAGGTTGAGTTTTTAGTGAGATTGTATTAAAAGCATTAACATTGTGCAGTTATCATTGTCAACTTTAGTACATTATTGCACCATGAATTTTGCAATAGAGATTAGCCATAGAATATTTGCTAGCTATATAACTAGTGACTGTACCGTGCGTGTGATGTAGAAAAAATATTTATTACTTAAAATTCATTTACTTTTTGGAAGCTAATTAGCGATTCAGTCACAACTTCAATTGCAGATCTCTGTAGCTAATCCCCCAATGTTCAGATTTTTCATGGTTGCTAATAATTTCTTTTAGTGATGCTTGTCTGCATAAATGTATTCCTCTTAAATTTGATAATTTTGGGTTCAAGGTATAATTTATCAGAAGTTGTGTACTACATAACAACATAATGTTTTATTTGGATAACATCTTAAACTAAGTCCTCTAAATTAGCTACAATGTGCTAAGAGATTAGGTATTTACGTAACTTATTGTTTCATTGATTTTTCTGCTGATAATGTATGCATTTTATCTTTAATTTGTTCAATTTTAAATTGAAGAACATCAAGAAAAACTGATTGATTAGAATAAGACCAAGGATAATTTATTCATTTAACTATTTAAGTAATCTGAGAAAGGTATGCCTTACTGGTTTGGTTGGTGTTATTTGGACGATTTGGAAATGTAAAAATGGTGCCCTTTTTGAGAGAAAAAGAAAGAAAAAGATAAAAGAAGTTAACTTTAATAACAAATTAAAGAAGCAACTGTTATATTGGGTTGATATATGATCTAAGGCAAACAAAAATATAGTCACCGAAAAAAATAAGGCAAACAAATAGAGAATGATACTTATACCAGAGAGAGATGGAATGTAATGCTTTTAAGGCTTAAATAAGTTTATAGTGTATACAAAATGGTGAAGGTTCACCCGCATTTATTTTCATTTAAAGTTGATATAGTTAAAAACGGTTAAATAATAATTTAATAAAATTTGTTAAAATAGTTAACAATTTTTATATATCAACTTTAAGTGAATACAATTACGTGTGAATTTTTATCATATAAAATATTTGAATTTTTTTCTTGATTTTTATATATATTAAAATTTAAAAACGACCTATTTTAAATTCTTATATTTTGGAGTGTGAGTCATTAACTATTACGAGTTTATGACAAGTTAAATATATGGTATGAGTCTCGTTATAAATCTAAATATTTTTATTCATTAAATTCAACCAAGTTAGCATAAATCTAATAAAAATCACTCTTAGACATGCATATTTAATCACACACTTCTTTTTCACGTGAAAAATAATATCAAACTTTCTTAATCGTGACGAAAAAATTTTTTAATTTTGACATAATAATTTTTTAATTTTGATATCAAAATTTTTTAAGGTTCTGAATTTAATGTTGCAGTTTTTTTTTCTTATTCTTCTTGTTTCTTTGAATTTCTATATTTTTATTTATAAAGTTACGGTAATTTTCCTTCAAAAGTTTTTATATTTATTGTTAAAAAAGATAAATAAAATAATAAAACAAAAAGTTGCCTAATTTTTTTATTACTTTTTTTTTGGCTTTTTTTTAGTTCTTCTTAAAGGGTAAAACAATAAAAATTATAACAGTGTGAAACAAGAAAACTATGAAAATAAGAATGAGGAGTTATTTGAAAAAAATATATAAAAAAAATAGGACTAAAATTTTTTAATCATGACATAGAAATTTTTTAATTTAGACACTGAAATTTCTTAAACGTAACACATAAATAGAATGCTGCAGTTTTTTTATTCTTTTTTAAAAGAAGAAAAAAAAGACGACAATAACGATTAAAAAATTTGCACAGAAGCATAAAACTGAAGGCTCAATTTTTTTGTTATGGAACCCATGAATGTGATGTGCTTGGATATGGAAATAGGGCGTGCTAGACCAATTGTGGGACTGTTTTATGTGAGTGCCAGGGATTAGAACTCGAACCGTGAGAGTTTTGTGTTGGCAAAAATTGCTTAACAAATCGGAGGTCCGATTTGGCAGGGATTAAAATTTGAATTTCACAGCATGCAAATCGGACTGTGCGTTTTGTATATATATATATATATGAATTTTTGTATGAATCTGTGTTCTTACCTACAAGTCGGACCGTCCGACAAGCTATGAGAAACTCGCATAGTCCGATTTGTGGTGTTCTGACACCACACACAGGTCAAGCACCTCCCTTCTCCATAACTGCGTCCAACCCAACCTTTACCTCCATATTGAAATTAAAAAGTGTAAAACTGAATGTTGTAGTTTTTTTTTTTTGTTTGAAAGAAAAAAAAAGACGATGACCTTGAAAAAAAAAAGATGATGATGATGATAATGAAAGAGGAGGAGGAAATAATAATGAGGAGAATAATTATGATTATGATGATAACAAAAAAGATATAAAAAAAAAGAACAAAAAGGTGAAAAAAAAAGTGCCTCCATAAATTATGATTTGATTGGTAATTAAAAAAGATTAATTGTCTAGCATTTCTCACCTCGTATAATGTTGTCATGCTAATATTTTATGTTATCGCATAAACTTCTAATAAAACAAACTAACGAAAAAAGGTGGTAAAACGGGTCGAGTCTGTCGGGCCGATCTGCTAAACCCGCTAAAAAAGGCGGATTAGACTAGGATTTGGAGCCCGCCAAATTAAAAAAATTCGCCAAACCCGCACCGTCAAATTAGCGGGTTTTGGCGGGGCGGGGCTGGCCGGTCCGCCGGATCGATGATTTTTTTTATTTTTTTTATTAAATAAAAGAGTGATTACTATTATAAAATTAATAATTATAGAATTTTTAAACACTTTTTTTTATTCTTCTTTTAGTTATTAATTTTATTTATTTTATTTTACAATTTCGTATATATGCTCAAATTATGTGACTTATTTTTTAAAATAAAGATGATTCTATTGACAAATATTATTTTGAACAATTTTATTGAAGTTAAAAATTAAAAAAATTAGTAAAAAAATTATATTATAATTTGACTATTTTTTATTTGTATTTTATTTTTTAATTATTATTTTTTGGTTAATTTTAATGAATTTTTTTTTTCAAAAAAAAAAGAAGCGGGCTAGCCCGCCAATCCGCCATAAAGCGGGGCGGGCTAGCATTTTGAACTTATTTTAGTTGGCGGGGCGGGCCGGTCCGCCCCGTTTATAGGCGGACGTAGGCGGGGCAGGGCGGGTTGGACAAGCCGGCCCGCTTTGCCACTCCTAGAAAAAACTACCAAAAACATCTTTTAGAAATTTTATATACTAAAAAGTTACAAGAACAAAAAATTATAAAAAGTAATAACGTGCAAATGAAGGAAAATTGTGTATCCTTGAGCATTAGTATCTACGATCTAGCTTCTTTGTTGTTTGTTGCTTTGCTGCTCCTGTTGGCTGCTGGATTTTAATCATTTTATGATGAGACTATCCTCTCATTTTCCCTTGAGATATAAAACAATAAGCCCCCCTAAAAAAGATGCGATTTAACAATATAGTCATAAAATTATTACCTTGTTTAAAATAAATGTCTATTTGGACAGACTGTTATATTAAAAACTAAATATATCCGAATACAATTATTGTCTATAAACTAGTATACCAAAATCAAAGAATATGAACACAGTTTATATATATATATCATTGTATCAACAGAATAATTGACTAATTGTGCTCAAATAGATTAACCTTTTCAGAATAAATATAAAAAAATTAACTTTTAATTAGTCAATACTAACTTATAAATTATTTCTTTAACTCATTTTGAAAGATTTAGAATGAATTTAAAATTTAAGATTTAAAAATTGGATTTTAAAATAAAAAAAAAGTTCAAAAAACTTAATTTATATTAGTTAAAAAAACTAATTCCCTAATTGAACTCATCGTTTTAATATGAATACTGTTAGAAAATTAATATTTTTCAACTAACATCAACCATTTTTTAAAATTATTTTATCTTAAAATAGTAGACTCTAAATCATAAACTCTTAACCCTAAACCTTAAATTATAAACATTAAACTTAAATCTTCCAAAAAATAAAAATCATAAATGTAAAAAGAAAGAATTGATTAATTAAAAATTAGTTCGTATATTTTCTCTTTTAATATATCAATTTGTATAAATAGAGTTATCCTAAATCGGAAGGAATAATAGTTTACATCAGAGGAGATACGTTTAACAAGTTTGTGAAAATAATGACTGGAACATTTCGATAATATAGTTATTTTACAACGAAAAGTTCAAATAAATATTCTAACCCTCCCACAAATAGACAAGCTGGCCTTGTAGTTCGTACTTTGAAGGAGATTGAAAGAATGAGAAATTTTGAATAACAACCAAAAGGAACGCAATAATCACATTCCATTGGTGTGTTACTTTCCAGTGGAAAAGCCAAACCATTGTTTTGATGAGAAAAGAGGTGCTAAGTTTCAGGCGTCCATTTTAGAAGCCAAAAAAGAAGAGGAAAATAGCTACGTGAGTTGTGCCTACTTATAGGAGGATCGTGATCAATATTGATCAAACTGACCCAACGGTATGCAATAGCTTTCATCACCTCCCTGGAAGGATATCTGAGAATGAAAAATCATTAAACGGCGGCCCTGTAACAAGAAAGAAACCAAAAAATAAGTGCCAAATTCCGAGTGATTCGGAATCAGGGGAAGAAAAAGGGACAGTGATCCAGTTCATGCCAAAGTCAAACAGCAAATTCAGATTCATATAGTCAAGCCACAAGCAGGTATTGCACCAATGCACGGGCAAGTGTGCAGGAGAGTTGAGCAATGACAAAACAAGATACAATTCCCTTCGTACTCCAAATGTGAAAAACATGAAAGTAATGCAGATAAAAAGAAGATTAAATCACCTAAAATACCACCGAAAGATTAAATGTTGACAAAAATATTTCTAAGAGTAATTATCCAATCAGTCCTAAGGATTTTAAAAGCGGACATTTTAGTCCACAAGAAAAATTAATACAAAACATCCCCAAAGTTTTACTCCGACAGACAAATTAGTCCTTAGTTCTTTTTCTGGCAAAATAATTATCCAAATCAGTTTCCAAAAGATTTTAAAAGCAGACATTTTAATCCCTAATAAAAATTAATACACAGATCAATTCCCAACTTTTTTTTTCTGTCAGACATAATAGTCCCCTATCCATAAAAAAAGTAAAATAAAATATAATAATTATTATTATTAATTACACAATAATACTGTACCATAATTTTTTGGACAAAAATAATAATAAATTTATTCATTAGAATCTCATGTATGTATTTATAATATAAAAAAAATTTTGCATAAAAAATATAAAAAGTGTATATATATATTGTCACATAATAATAATAATGTTGTTCAATAAAGTTATTAGAGATTATTCTACAAGAAACTCAATGTTGAAACCATTTGATATTTTTATATTTAATATAACTTAACTTAGTGTGATAACTAGAAATTAAGTATAATAAAAGTTATTCTTCTATTTTCACTTGAATCTCAACTTATTCACCAAATTATCAATTAACTCAAGAAGCTAACTGAATTTCTACTTCATAATTAGACTAATTTAACATACACATCCATGTGGCATACATATTATTTTTCTTTGATTTATAATGTGTGGAAAAACCATGGTAACAAAAAAAAAAGTGTGTCAAATTTGTAACTTAATTCCATATGTATAATGTCAAATTGTCAACAAGAATCAGACAATTTCCTATTTTAAAAAACCTGTTTGTATTAAAAGAAAATATTTTAATTTGGATTTCAAAGTATCACTATTCACCTTGCTTGTTTCCAACGAAAAGAGTGTATTAATATGCTAATGTTATCATCCACATGCACAAAGCTAATCTAATAATAATAAATGTTAACATATAGTAAAAGTAAATTAGATAGAGGAACTGTTATGTCTGACAGAGAAAAACGTCGGGAATTGATCTGTGTATTAAATTTTTTTGAAGACTAGAATGTTCGCTTTTAAAATCCTTGGAGACTGATTTGGTTAATTACTCTGTCGGAAAATAGACTAGCGACTGATTTGTCTGCCAGAGTAAAACTTTGGAAATTGATCTATGTATTAATTTTCTTTGAGGACTAAAATGCTCACTTTTAAAATCCTTGGGATTGATTTGAGTAATTACTCTATTTTTAAAAGAAAAAAAAAAACAAAAATGCGCTCAAGATTTAAAAATGAAACAAAAAAAACCAAATATTCGATATATATTCTCGAAAAGGATTTTAGATATCGAATTTTGATTTTTTTTTTTGCAAGCATTAATAATTAAAAAAAAACACATTTTTTTTATCATTAAAATTATGTATTTTGCATCAAGCAATTTGTTATGCGACTTTTTTATTGGTGGCCTACATTTTTTTAAAACAAATGAAAAATAAAAATCTAAAGATAGAATTTTGCTTTAATTTTTTGCATAAATCTTCTAAATAGTAATCCAAATGTTTCAACAAAAATTCGATTCAAATTCGCAAACCGTTTGTCAAAGACAAATATTGCTTGTTACTATATATATATATATATATTATTTTTATCATGCTTTTAAATCCTTTGGAGAAAGTTTAGTCATTTTAATCGTTTAAAGATAATTTTGTCAGCAACTAAACGTTTTTGATAGTTCACCTGAAAAGAATAACCAATTAATATGAACGGAAAGCATTTCTCACCTTCTTGTTCCCCTAGAATGTAAAAAGGAACGTGTGCAATCATCTTTGTTGCACCTTCATTCCAATTTATGCTGCCAACTTTGCCTGTTGAAGACCGTGAAGGCCCCAATATGGATGCGCATATAGCAGGATCATTCATCAGAGCCAGGAAATCGCATGCACGTCTCCACACCCTCACATCTGAAATTCGAGAACGGGCCACCTGGGATATAGACCCTTAATTAGAGGGCAGAAAATTGCTAAATCCTTCTTATGCTTTGCTTTATGAAACCACTGAAATACCTTGCCCAAGGATACACGTGCTCTTGGTGCTAATTCGCGATGGTGTGTAGCAAGCTTTGAAATGGCTGTTATAACAAAACATAGAAGCCTCGATTGTGATGACCGTCTGTAGTTATTCTTATCAGGACCAAGGGACACCTCCTGTGTCATGCCGAGACGACTTCCAGGTAAAGAAAGTAGATCACATCATCACACAAGTACCCAAGAAACATTGCACGTGAAGCAGCAAGTTTATCCTACATCCATACCTAGAGGAAAGGTTTTCATACAAAAGGAGTTCTAAACTCTCAAAAAGCTCACGAGCTTCGTCTTTGTGAGATTCACCACCTCCACCATGCTCTCCAATGGCCCAGCATAATTGCAATGCCAATTCTGTCTAAAGTAAATCCAATGAATTCTTAACCCTTAATTGTTTTGTTGCATCCCTCTCTGGGAAATAGTTAAAATATTTGCAGGCTAACCTTTTCTGGGCTGTCATAAGCTTCTCCAAGTCTGTCCATTATAGGTTTCTGGAATAAAATCATACAAGCATAAGCTTCGCAAAACAGAAATGGTAAGTGAAATCACAGCACTAAAGGAATACGTAACAGTATTTTAAATATAAAAATGCAATTTTAAGAAATAGCAATATGGGGCACAACCACACAAGGCACATCCCAAAAGGGGGAAAATTGTGTATGAGCAGCATATAATGGTGTCAAGTACACGTATAGATTATGTCAATATCAAACTTCTATGACACTTGGAATCTATCAATGTCATATTTTTGACTCCAATGTGGCAGAACACGACACATATATGGTCGTTTAAATTTTGAAAAGGAAAAAGAAGTAACACACAAATAATGAGTTTATTTTAAACTTCAAAACAATTTTTAATAGTAAAAGAAAATAAGGCAAGATTGAAGCTTATACTAAACCATAGAATTCAAGCCAATTAATCAAAGATGAGTGCAATTATCATATCTGAATGAGGTGGTGAACACTAAGCATTCACGGGCTTACTACAAATATGATACACAATAGGGCATAATAACGTCGTTTGACCCATGTAGCAGATCCCACCTAATCGGATAAAGCATTGACGTTGAAGCTTATACTTGTGATATATGTCCATGCCCATTTGGATGTCTTTCAAGTTTGTCTCTTACCATATTTTTATCACCTCTCACATAGCACAATCAGTGTATGCTATTGCAAGGAGATCTATGTAGAAACCCAATTAAGGGCTGAACTATATTTGGCATAAAGAAAAAATAAAACATACTATATTGTGAGAAAGATACCTTTAGAAGAGCAATGAAGTTTGGAGAATGCTGAAAAGTAGAAAGCATAAACTCCAAAAGCCGGTTTCGGACCTGAAGGCACAGTAGAATAGAATATAATGTAGTAAGTTAAAATTCAAAAAAATAAAAAATAAAACAGAAATTCTTATTGACATCGGGTAACCAAAAGTGGAAGTGTCCTAAGTCACACAAGGGGGGTTCCAACGCATTGTGGTAACTAAATTTAGATGTTCAAGTGAAGAGTCACAAAACCAGACATTTATGGAAATAAGAAATTAATGAGAACTGTGAGAATACAATTTTCTTTAAGACCACAAGGTACTCCTACAGAAAGCTAAATAACAAATGACTGGTCTGTGCTCTACAGAACTAGAAAAGCAGCTTCATGTATTGTCAGATGCCAGTTCTCAACAGATATTCTAACAGTGTGTCATAATCATAAGAGAAGAAATAGTCAGTACCTCATAAGAAAATACTTTATCCGGAAATATGGTAGCAAATCTTGACATAAGAAGGGGAATCAATGCACAGATCAGAGCTGCAAATTTAAAAGAGGAAGAAAGCTGTAAAAGCAGCAAGATCATGAATATATTTCCCACAACAGAATTCATCGATCCCAGTGTAATGCACCAATACCAGGTTAAATGAACATTGAAATTGAATAAAACTTACAGTCATTGACATCACGCAATGCTATAGAGAAGTAAACATCAAGAAGATGGGGTGCCATGCTAAGTACTGCTTTCAGCCTATCAGAGTAAGGACTATTAGCAGCAGCCTGCAATAGAGTTGCCATCACTGGAGATGACCAAGGACGTTCCTGGCATAAAATAGAATTACATTAGAAACAAAAAGAAGCTTAATGCTAAAGAACCATCCTAAAATTATACTGCAAACATAATATTTAACAGATAGAAGGTAACCATACAGCGATACCATCATTTTCATCCTTTAAAAGCTCGAGGAACAAAGGATCAGATACATCAATTGCACTGTTATCGTCAGATTCAAAATCTCCTCCACCATCTTCTATTGTTGAACCAGTGTAGGCTTCATCCATAAGGGCAAGTAGCATCTGCATTAAAAAAGTGCCAAATTCACCTAAATTTCAAATTTAGGTAAGAATGACTCTACTTTTCTTTTCTTTTTGTTTTCCAAAATTTTATTTTATTGAAGATTACCTTAGGAGCAGTATTCTGCTGAATCGAAGCTATGCTATTTCCAATAAGTGGTCCTGAGCTTTTTTCCACCCTCTCCAATGCCACTACCAGAACTAGGGGGCAAAAAAGGCAATAAAATGTAAGAGATCATGTAATTGTGCCGATGCATGGAAGTTAAGTGTTTCTTATGATAGCCTTTTTAAGAAGTAAAAGTATTTACCTGTTTCAATTTATGTATAGGATTCCATTTTTCTTATTATTAGTCTCTCTTTTATTATGCTAAGGTATTTACCCATTTAGATTTATGCATAGGATTCCATCTGATTCAAGGTACACAACTAACTAACACCCTTTGGTCCAACTCCAATATTTACTTTTTCAATAATTCCTTTACTTTAAACTCCCGAATTCTACAATAAAGGGTTAATTTTGGTTCTCACTAGTGTTTAGACAATCTAAGTGAAACGGAGTTATGTTTCTCCATTAAGTAGCATGCGAAAACTGATGTTTCTACTTTCTTTAATTTGTTGTTACATGACCAAAACTTTATCTTCTTATTCCTTAATGCATAATTGTATTTTTTGCTATCCTATTTGTTTGGGCATCCTACATATAGTTATTTTGGTTTGCACCCTACAATCACTATCACTTGATCGTTGACACCTTATGCTGCCAATTTTTCTATACTCCCCTTGCAACTCATAAATTCACAATTATCCACGCAAAGCTTTCCACATGAATTCTTTATTGAAAAGGCATTTATCACATCCATGACCCAATTCATTATTATAAAATTTCAACTGTACGTATGCCATGCTTGTTGCAAGCCTTTATATAGAGACTCATATTTCATAAAGGAAGAGGATTATGTTAGGTACTCAACAGGTCATTAACATACAAGAGAAATAAGTTATAACATTTTTCTATGAAAAAGTAGAAGTAAACAATACATGAATGGTCATATGAACTTACTCGGCAAGTCTATTAAATATGGGAATAACGGAATAAATGATCCAGGTGACATCAATCCAGGGAAAGCTTTCGAAAATTGTTTCTCTAATCTGCAAAAGTGGGTGTAACAATTGTTTGTCAAAATCTCTATTAGGCACACTAACAGAATGCAACTACATACAAGTTACGTGAAATATCTATGTAATGTTTCTTTAAGCTTCTTTTCATTTTAGCAAGATTCCTTCAACATGTAAAAAAGGGGACTGACTGTAAGGGAAGGGAAAATATTTTAGTAATTGAATAATCAAATAGAAGGGTAAGGCATCTAGCTTCTATGGAAGGGGAAATATCTAACTGGAATTTTTGTTAAAGCTATTGTTGAGTTGTGTTGAATCTATTGTTGTTGAATCTGTTGTTAAGCTGTGTTGAATCTATTGTTGTTATTGCTGTTCTTGCTGTTTTTGGTGGTGGTGAGGATGAGGGTGGGGTGAAGGGGAGAGAGGTGAAGATGAGATAATGATGGTGGGGGGTGGGGGAGGTGGTGTAGCTGAGTGTGGGTTGAAGGCAAGAGGTGGAAGTGAGATGGTGATGATCATGTCGATCTTATTAGGAGAAAATTTCGTAAAAATGAATTTGACCATATGTTAATTGTAAAAAATTTAACCTCAATCGTAAAATCGAAACTTATTTGAAATGTAAGAAACAAAATTGAAACAAATTAAACGTCAAGGGTATTGTAGAAACTTTTTGAAAACTTCAAAGATAAAAAATATACTTTACCCAAAATAAATAAATAATCAAAGAGAACCAAAATGCGAACATAAACATAGCAAAGCCACACAGTCCTTAACAATGATTGTAAGGGTAAAAAGACCTTCAGCTTTTCACCAAGTAATCTTATCCCAAAGAATTTTCCTTGAAGCTATAAATGTTACACTCCAAACAAAATGGATCTAAGAGTAACATGGACAGCCTAAAGCAACAATAACTTGGTTCTTACATCGACCAAAACCAGCAAAACTAGTTATCAAAAACTGGTCCAATAATAGGCACACCCTAACACTCCAAAAAATAATAAAAGAATTACAATGTTTATCAACCTTTTAAGAAGAGCTATATATGCCATTAAGACCCAATCATATTTTATTCCAGTCATACTTGAAAATTGAGGATAAAGTTCAATCGTTAATTTCTTCTAATATGCAGTTAAACAGATTTCTTTTTCAATGTTTATCAACCTTTTAAGAAGATACTAATCTGATTTTTGTCATACCTACTTGAAATACTTTGTTTTTATCATTTTAAGATCAACTGATCAAGATGCACGCAATAGAGCTTAGATCAGCAAATCAATGGTCCATTTGTCTCCATTGTCTTTATTCATTCAGAATATGTTGGAATTCGTTGGTTAACCTCCCACCCACACGTAGCGCAAAATAAAATTAAAAAAAATTAAAGAAAAAAGAAAGGAAAGAAAGAATGCATACCTTTCACCATTCCAAGCGATCAGTTTCAACAACAAAGGAAAAAACTGCCAAATGAATTATGATAGCTAATTTCAGATAGCGGAATTCTGGTATAAGTCTACAAGAAGAATGTTACAAAGGCAGAAGGGAACATGCTCAAGAATCAAGATGTTAATATGATTGAACTTTTCACAGTTCAACTTAGATTCTAGAATCAAGAAACCTACCCGTCTCCATTTTCCAAAGCTAAACATATGGAGATGGGCATAGAAACTGTAGATCAGAAAATTGAATCAAACAGTGACATATTTCTGCCATACCCAGGATTCTATAACTAAAATAGTATGCATATAACAAATAATACTCATTTTGTCAAGTAACTATTTTCTCATACCAAACTTCTTAATTTACTGCCTGGGAAAACTTTAGGTGCGATTTTCTTCTAAGGTTTAGCCAAACAGTGTCCTAAGGCATTGGTTAAGAGAGTTAAAAAAGAAGGCTTTGACTGTTTCAATTTAATAGCATCGGATTCAATGGATTGAAAACTTAAAAAATTATATTTTCCATTTAAAATCTTGTTTGTGGTATCCTTAACTAGTGTCATTAGGACTCTTGTTAGCAAAACCCTTTAGCTTCTCTTCTTTTTCGCTCGAAAACACTGAAAGAAATATATCCTCGAAAAAACAAGTAGAGCTTAGGTCATACCTGAGGCAATAAGTTAGGGAAAGAACTTAGAAGCTTCTTCTTGTTGGAAACGATAAATTCGACAGTTGCTTCTGCCACAACCGGATCAGCAAACTCTCTGCAATAGGATACAAATATGTCACAAGAGTAATAAGCCCTGTTTTGATGATAACTTCCTAAAATAAAGCTAAAAGTAGAAAGCCTAAGTCCCTGAAAATCATTGAGAATCTATTCACTCCCTCTTCCTCCCTTCCATTCCCATTATTAAGACTTCAGATAGAGTGAAATGCAGCATTTGAATCGTTAATGAGAAAATAAGAATTAAACCACATGCATAACTATCCATATAATTTGAAACCGAACGAAAATATATCAAAATATATAGAATCACCTGCTCAAACACGAACGAAAAAATGTCCTAAGACTAGGATCAGCATCATGAAGAACAACCTCTCCAAAGTCTAGAAAAAACTGAAGAATTGCCTAAGAAATGAGAACGAAAGGAAGAAAAATCGTAAGTTTTTTATCCGAAGTGCTTTCAAAAAGATAAATCAAGTGATGATAATAAAGAAAGAATTATAAAAGAATGGAGATAAACCAATAAGAGAAGGCCGTTGGAGGTTCGAGATTGAGAACGGGAAGCGACGGCTCGATGGAAGATCTTGTTAACATGCGGATAAACCCTAGCTACCAAGTCCTCCGAATTCTTAGACTTGCAAATTTCGTAAAGCTTCTTCACCTAATCAAAATTCAGAAAAACAAAGTAAGAAATAATTAAATAATAATTTTGTTACGAAAGAGGGAAATATGGGGAAGAGTTAGTTACGGAATGAAGAAGAGAGGGATCGGAAGCGGGGTCGTTGGCAGTGTTGGAGTCTCTGGAGCTGTTGGAGAGCGTTCGGAGGTAGAAGTCCCAACCTTTGTCGTCTCGCTCCGGCATCGCTGGAAAAAGAAGATGGGGATTGTCGGAGTGATTGAGTTACGGATGGGTAGCAAAAGAGTGATCTTGCAACACTGGTACCTCCACTTCCCTGCTCGGCGGGGTTGAGTAAAGCCGTAACTCCTTCGTACTTGACTCGTTAACGATGGGATAAACTGCTTTTTTAGCTTCTGAACGGTGAACCAAACTCGTTAATCTCCGGGTACTATTCCTTAACCTTTTTTGGCAGTGACACGGTAAGCGAAAGAATGAGCTAGCATTATCTTATCACACGTTGGACAATGGTAAAATACTAAAATCACATTGTCTATTTTTTACGCCCAATAAAAGTTGTGCGCATGTAAAAAGGTGTCAACAAACAAAGCAAATTATTCACCTACTTGAATGTATAGAAATTCGTGCACAACCTAATTGATCAACCTCCATAAAATGTCTTATAAACTTACTTAATAGATTCCTAATTGATCAACCTAAAAAGTGGATCAAATCTTCTTAGAATAAAGCTATAAAATGTGAAATTAATCTAAAGATATGATTACAAAATTAATCTTAACTAATCTAAATCATATTTGATCTTTTTAAATTAGGTTATATTTGATTTAAATATTTAATACCTAAGATTTGTTAATTAGTTTAAATCAGATTTTATCTTTATAAATTATATTAAATTTGATTTAAATTTTAAATACTTAAAAATATGATAATTAATTTAAAATAAATTTAATCTTGTTAGATTAGATTAAATTTAATTTAAATTTTAAATACTTAAAAATATTACTAAATAAATCAAAATTAAATCAAACTTTTTTGATAAATTCTAACAACAAATCAAATTTAATTTTAAATAAAATAAATTTAAATTTAGTACTAATAGGATACCGCCTCCCTATGAATTTGAAAAGAATTCTTGAATTTTTTGTTGTCCTCACTTAATCTAATGAACTATGTCTTCTCTTCTTTAACAAATTATTAATGCATTTTTCATGTATAAGTGCCACCAAGTCAGCACATTAATTTTGAAACGAATTTTTAGTCTTCTTAATCTTCAAGGCCAACATAATATAATTCTTCTAGTAATAAGATGCTAAAACATGAAAAAATTACCATTATGTCCATTAGTCCTTAAATGACTGAAATTTTTTTTTGAACATGTATCATCTTTTTCCTTTTCAAAAAGATTCGTCCTCGAATCTACACTTATATCAAAAGAAGAAAAATTAGATATATCAATCACAGCTAAAATATAGTATTCGCCAATTAAATTTATGTTACTAGTATTGTTATTGATACTCTCCAATACTTAGAATGGACCATCTTCTCTTATAATAAACATAGTTTTTCTTTGAATAAGAAGTTTCTTTTTTCTTTAATTAATCCAAATCTAATCTCGTTCGAAGATTATATTTTTATGGCTTTTTTTTTACTCACTAAATAATTGCTATGTTCTTCGTGTTTACTATGTTATGAGTTTTCGTGTGTATAAATTTAACTCTTTCAATCTTACTTTTACCATCTAAAATAACATCATTTAAAGATAAAGATATCATATCAAAATAGTCCAACGGTTAAAATCATCCACAATTTCAAGAGAATGACAATCAATAGAGTTATAAATTGCACAATTATAAGAAAACTAAATATTTTATAAATAATTATCCAAATTACTTTTAACATAAAAGATATGATCATCCAAAACACTAGCATAAGTCAGCACATAATAAATTTCTTTTGAAAATAATTCAACAATGTGTGAAATCTTTAATATTTTGACATACAATTAAATGTATCATTATACTAAATCTGTCTATAGTAAAAATAATGCTATATTTATGTTCACTAATCTTAAGCAAGGCAAGTAAGAAATCTATAGAAATATCAATCTAATTATGAGTATGAATAAACAAAAAAATGCACAATATATTTAAAAAAATTTTAGATTCAACTTCTTTACATACAATAAAATCAGAATAAATTTTTTCAATGCTCCTACATCTATGAAGCCAATAAAAACATATAGATAACAAACTTATGATTTTTTTTTTATTCCACTATGTCACTTTAAATCAATATTCTCACAATCACTTGATATAGAACAAAAATCAGATTTAGTTGCATAAAAATTTTTCATATAACCAAATTCTAATAAATTAGGAGTAAGAATAGTGATAAATTATACTTTTTGGACAACTGGTTAATAATCACATTGTTATTACCTTCAATCACATATGAAAAATAATCGAGCAACTTAGTCCATTTTAAATGTCTCGTGTTCAATATCTCTTGAACTATCAAATATAAAATAGATAACATCTTCTCATATGTTAAATACTTGAGACTTGTTTCATGTAATTTCTCATTAAAGTATGAAATTTGTTGTCTTTCTCTCTTTTCGGCGACAATAATGCCTTCAAAACGTACCAATAACCTTGAAAAATTGACATGAAAATACTAGGAAATTCATAGTTAGATATGAGAAATTAAAGACTTTTTATAATAAAATGACACTAATGTGCTATTGTCTAAATTAGAATTTTTTAGATTTCTCTCACAAATATGTTTATTACTCTAATTTTTTTCTCTCAATAATTCATCTCTTTCACTATTTGCTTTCTCGCAAAACTCTCTCTTATACTTAAATATTAACTCCTTCTATTTAAACGCTCACTCTTTTTTCACTTTTTCTTATCTTAAATTTTTTTTCTATTCTCTTATTTTTCAATTTACTTACATTTCACACCCTTTTGAAAATTTGTGCACATTTAATTTTTTTAAGTACACATCTACATTTACAACATACTCAACAAATTCTTTCAGTAGGTTGGTTCAACTGCATTTGCTTCAGTAGGTTGGTCATTTCACATATACTCTGTGTAAGAGCAGTAGTATCAATGTTAGAGAAAACCTCTACAACAGCTTTTGAATGGCTGCGCCTCTGCCTGTGATTCCTAGTGGACTCAGCTAAGTCGCTGATCAGTTGCCATGCTTCATCTGCGGTCCTGTAAATTTTCATAGAACCATTACTAGCACCATCCAGTGTAGTCTTATCCTGGGGGTTCATGCCTTGAGTGAAGTAGCTGATCAACACTAGTCTGTCAATCATGTAATGGGGGCATGCGTCTACAAGGTTCTTAAAACGCTCCCAGTATTCATAGAGAGTCTCTGAGTCACCTTGAACAATGCAGGAGATCTCTTTTCTCAGTCTATCTGTGACTTCAGCTGGAAAGTATTTTTCCAAAAATTCTCTCCTGAGTGTATCCCAGTTGGTAACGGTCGCTTCAGGTTGGGAGTAGTACCACTCCCTTACCTTTCCCTCAAGAGAAAATAGGAAGGCAGTTAACAGAATAGAAGTTTCATCTACACCATTACGCCTAACAGTAGAACATGCTGTCTGGAAATCCCTAAGGTGCTTAATAGGCTCTTGAGCAGGTAAGCCATGAAACTTGGACATCAAGTTGATTAGTGCAGTTTTTAGCTCAAAATCTGCAGCCAGATTTGGATGATGCACTTGATAAGGTTGCAGTGTAAATTAATAAACGAAATGCGTTGCAAGTACAGTTCTCAACCAGCTAAGACCCGCCTTCTCAATTTAAAAAGGGTTGTCACAAAAATTAGAATTAAAAATACTGGGAGTATGAGTCCCAGGTTGTCTCCCAACGAGTTGCAGGAAAGAATGCTAATTTATTAATCAGAAATTTTCCAGAAGGTTTGGGTTGGATAATGAATAATTAAAATAATTGTAAATTAAAGCAATAAACTAAGAATTATTATTAATATTAAAAGGCCTTGACTGGGGGAATAATTAATTGGAAGTTCTATCCTTGTTGGAATCTTCTCAAGTGTCGTGTAAAGAGGTTGTTGTTTTCACTTAGTTAACCCTTACTAAATAAAGGAAAGCCAAGTGATTGAGCTAACTCTTATCCGCAAATCCTAGTCCTCTCCCTTGGGAAGGTCTAGCGTTAGTAGATACAGAATTAGCCAACAACGTCCAATTTAATTAAGCACTTGAGCATTCCAACTCAAATGTCTCCTCTTAATCAACCCCCATGTCAAGTAGAGAATCTACTCCATGGACACGGATTTAATACTCATAAAAATATAAGAAGACATAATAAATTAAATAAAATAAAATAGAGAATTAAAATTAATTAAAAGTAAAAGTAACTCTATATATTAATAAATCCAAAATGTAACATACTTAATTGAATAGGATCAATGATCAACTGAAAAAGTAAAGGAATAAGGAAACAAATTAAAGTAGTGTCTTCGACGGAGATAATGACTTTTCAGCATCCAAAATCCAAAGCAAAAGCATAAACTATCAATGTAAAGCTAATCTAGATTCAGATCTAAAGCTAAGAGTAATCCTAATATCAATGTATCTGAATGTGTGTGGATGCGTGTTGAGTCTCTGCATGTTTCCTAGCTTTAGTCTGTGTTTCTGGGCCGAAAACTGGGTCAAAACGCGGCCCAAAATCGCCCTCAGCGTATTCTGTAATTTCTGCAGATCGCGCAGGTCACGCATACGCGTCGTCCACGCGTTCGCGTCATTCAGCGATTTTTCTTGTCACGCGTTCGCGTCGTCCACGCGTTTGCGTCATTCGTGCAGATTCCAATCCATGCGTTTGCGTCAGGCACGTGTTCGCGTCGCTGCGATTTCTTCATTTTGTGCGCTCGCGTGAGCCATGCGCTCGCATCAGTGTTCGCTGGTCATCTCCTTAGTTTCTTGTGTTCCTTCCAATTTTTGCAAGCTTCCTCTCCATTCTCTAAGCCATTCTTGCCCTATGAAGCCTGAAACACTTAACACACGGATCACAGCATCGAATGGTATACAAGAGAGTTAAAATGTACTAATTAAAGGTTTCTAGGAAGCAAGTTTTCAACCATAAAAAATACTAGGAAGGAATTATAAAATCATGAAATTCATATGAATAAGTAGGTAAAGAATTGATAAAACCACTCAATTAAACACAATATAAATCATAAAATAATGGTTTATCAGTATGCCATTGTTCTCATCTTCTTTACTCCACAAAAATCTTCTCTGTAACCCAATTAACTTCTCTGCAACCGGCTTTGGTATCTTATACAAGTTTAAGTAGTAGACCAGCAAGCTATTAAGTACATATTTGATTAGAACTAGCTTGCTAGCTTTGTTGAGAGTCTTTGCTTTCTATAAGCTGAGATTGCCTTCCACCTTGTCTATAATCGGTTTCCAGGTCTTCACCAACCGAGGATCAGATTTACACCTAGAGAAATTTCTAAGTACCTAACAGGTAAAGCAACTTCCGTACATCCTAACAGACCACACATATTTATCACCCATTTCTGCTTACAAATAACTGAAATCAAGTTTGACTTATCAAAGTTAATACTTAGGCCATACATCAATTCAAAAAGTCACAAAAACCTCTTATAATTCCTAATTGTCTTTGTTTCCTGGGGGTAGAATAAGATTATGTCATCTACAAACTGGAGATGCGACAGCTCTATGTTGTCCCTCCCAATCAGCAGTGGAGAAACGCGTCCATTCCTAAGTGCCTCACTCACCATCCTATGCAATACATCAACGACAAGAACAAACAGAAAATGAGATAATATATCTCTTTGTCTAAGACCTCTCTCCATCTTGAATGGCTTGGATAGTGGCCCATTAATCAAAACCAACATAGACACTGTGGTCACACATTCCTTCACCCATGTCCTCCATCTGAGACCAAAATCCATCTTTTGTAGCACAATATTCACAAAGCTCCATCTAACACTGTCATATGCTTTCTGAAAGTCTAACTTGATAATTGTCACCTTCTTCTTGCGCAACTTTAGCTATTGGACCATCTCACATGCAATAAGGGCACCATCATGTATTTTTTGTCCCTTCACAAATGCAGACCGTGTCTCCTCTACTAATCCTGGCATCACTAACCTCATTCTTCTCACCAATAATTTTGATATCACTTTATACACACAATCAACCATACTAATCATCTGAAGATCTTTGATTTTCTTAGCTTCCACAAATTTTGGAGCTAGTGCCACCCATGTTACATTAGCATCCGTTGGTAGCTTAGCACTTTGGAAAAATTCCAACACTGCTGTAGTAAACTCCTGGCCAATCTCATCCCAACATTTTTTAATGAAGTTCATATTATATCCATCACTACATGGAGCTTTAGTTGACTCACAATTCCAAACTACCTCTCTGATTTTCTCAGACGATGGAAATACCTTTAATGCTGCTGCCTCTTCTTCATCAATTTGCTTTACCAACCCATCACGGAACCCAATCGTAGGAGCATATTCCTATCGATGCAACTCTTTATAAAATCCTCTAATCGCAACCTTTATTCTGGCATAGTTTCGCACTAACCTTCCATTGATTAACAGAGCATCAATTATGTTGTTCCTCCTTCTAGCCGATACTAGGTTATGAAAGTATCTAATATTCTTGTTCATATCCCTAGCATGCTGAGATTGAGACATCTGCTTCCAATGAATCTCCTTTCTAACATACCACTTCGCACAACAACTCACCAGAGCCTTCCGTCGAGCCTCCACCATTCCGTCATAAGTACCAATACTAACTATTTTATCAATTTTCTTGATCTCTTCCTCAAACTTCTTTATCCTATTGTCCATGCTCTCAAGATTGTCCTTATGCCATACTCTTATCGGTACCATCAAGGCCTTCAGCTTATTAGTGAACTAATCATCACCCAAGTTCCTTCACTCATCCTTCACCATCCTCAGAAACCCTTCATGTGTAAATCAGGAATCTAAACTTTGAAATGGTCTTGGGCTGCCACTAATTCTTGTACCTTTTACAATCAACGGACAATGATCTGATAGACCTCTAGGTCCTCCTTTCAACTGAGTATCTGGGAACTCCTCAAGCCACTCTATACTGACTAGAACCCTATCAATGCAACTACAAGATCGACCTTTAAACCATGTGAACTTCCAATAATTAAGAGGTAAATCCACTAGCTGTAAATCTTGGACCCAATCCTTCAATTCTTCCGTATATACCGGTAGACTAGTTGCACATTTCCTTTCCTCTACCCATAGTACTTCGTTAAAGTTTTCTATATGAAACTAAACGAAACCTGACATAACCCCACAATATAGCTCAACTCCTCCCATATCACCAGTTTTTCACTCTGCATGTAAGGTCCCACATCGGTTGGGGAGGGGAACGAAGCATGCCTTATAAGGGTGTGGATACCTCTCCCTAACATGACGCGTTTTGACGAGTGAGTGTGGGGGGCTTTGGCTATCATCCCTATCGTCAAAGGCAAAACCGTGAGGCCTTGTCTGCTAAAGCAAATAATATCATGTTAGCGGGTGGTCTGGGCTGTTACAGATGGTATCAGAGTCGAAGTCCGGATCGATGTGCCAGCGAGGGCGTTGGGCTCCCTTAGGGGTGGATTGTAAGGTCCCATATCGGTTGGGGAGGGGAACGAAGCATGCCTTATAAGGGTGTGGATACCTCTCCCTAGCATGACGAGTGAGTGTGGGGGACTTTGGCTATCATCCCTATCGTCAAAGGCAAAATCGTGAGGCCTTGTGTGCCAAAGCGGACAATATCATGCTAGCGGGTGGTCTAGGCTGTTACACTGCACATGCGTTCCATACACTAAACAAAAAGCACAGTTAAAGTTATTTTTTATTAGCAATTCTTCAACACCCAACCAATCCTCCCCTTTATAACAATTTGAATGTTTAAACAGCATATCATTGAATCATTCCACGTTAACAATAAACCTCTAGAGGCACCTGCTAGTTCTACATAGTCCCAACCTATTATATCACAACTCCAAATTTGTACGTACTACATTAAATTTAGTCACTATCTTTTTTTTTTTTAATTTCAATCAAATCTAACATATTTAATTTATATTTTTTTAATTTTTTATATCTAAATAATCTAGATGATGAATGAATGAATTCGTGTATATCTCACCTATAATGCTTTTCAAACGTGCAAATAGTATTGTTTTATAATTTAACTAGTAATAGTCTCATACATAAATTTTAGTGAAAACAAGTAACTCGTCATGTACAAAAAATTTTTAGAATTGAAAGTTCTCATAACACTTCAAGTGAATTTTCAGTTGTTGTCATATCGTATTAAACAAAGAGGATGATCAAGCTGGCCAAACCAACTCTAACGATATTTTTTAACTAGTAAACTTGTATGTTGTATTGTCATCATATATTTCACTTGAACTTGTATCAATATAGAATTACATTATACTCAATATTCTTATACCGTATTCATTTCATTGAAAATCTGCAACACTCAAAATCTCTTTTGGAGATACTAAGAACTCTTCTAAAGTCTTTGGTATTATATATTGATAATAAGAGTATAATTTGTCAATAATAAAATAAACAAAATAAAAATATTAATAAATCACTAATATAATTAAATAACAATATAACTGACGTGATAATAGACCCCAAAAGTAAAATTAAAGCAAGATCATTGCTAGATACTTTTCTATTATTAAAATAAATGATATGCACATACTTTATTAAGACTGGAAAAAGGTTAGGTTTGACCAGAAAATAGGTTTATTAGGTCATTTATATACTAGTAAAAATGTAATTAGAAGAAGATAAATTTGAGTCATTTATAATATTTAAATACCTTTATTCAGTACGTCATTTATCTCTTTAATTATATATGTGTATTTTTTATTTGGGTTATGCTATGTGTACACTAAAATTAGCCACCAGTATAAAATACATGCTGGAATATAAATACACATTGAAAATAAATTAAACCACATGTATTTATACACAAATACATTGGTGGCTAATTTTAGTGGCTGATTTTGGTGTACAAATAACATTTCTCTCTTTTTATTTTTTTAATATCTTTAATCTTTTATGCTAGAAAATAAAAAATCAGCCAAATAAAATAATTCAAAAAATCTTCCCTCCACATTAATAAAAAAACAAACATACACACTTTTAATATATTCCCACAAAATTCTCTCTTTTCTTTTCCATTTTACACGCTTTTCTACTACCTTCTTCATCTTCTCTTCTTTTGACTCTTTTGTTTGGTATGTATTTTTTCTTCTTCCTCATGTCATTATTTTTTATTTTATTATTTTTTATATTTGTTGTTATAATGTTAATTATTTTTCATCAATTAGAGTTTTATTCTGTCAAAGATCTTATTTTAAGTTCGATTTTTTATTTGTGTTGTGATATTATTTCTACTTTTTCAAACATAATACTTTATCAATTTTTTCTTTATTAAAAGGTTCTTACTTTATGCCATTGATATAATAAAAGTAAAAAATAAAATTATGAGATAATATTGTTTGTTAATTTTTGTTTAGGTATTACGATAGGTTTTAGAAATGGCTGAATCTATAACTCCAGGTGATTCATTGACCAATTCTATTTCTTTAAATAGAGAAAAAATTAATCAGTCAGTACCAACAACGCCAACAATAGATACTAAAATTGCACTATTAGAAACATCGACAACTACATCAGTACCAATATAGACAACAACTATTACAAATCATCAAGTTACAAATGAAAATGGTGGTAATGAAACTGTTATTACAAAAAAAAAGATTTCACCAATTTGAGACGATTTTGATCAAGTTAAAAGTTCTGAAGGTATAAAAGCTATTTACAAGTATTGCAAATCTATGTTTTTTTTACGCCGGAAAAGGAGCTAGTACTTCACATTTATGGAGGCATTCTAGTAGTTGCTTACAAAGGAGATTGCATGTTGCTGCACAAAAGAAGCAACTATCAATTCCATTTCAACCTTCCAATTCAAGTGTTAATCCCTTTGTGATACCAGGTGCAAGATATTCTCAAGAGAAAATGAGACAAATAATTGTTACAGCAATTATGGTTCATGAGCATCCTTTCAGCATTGTTGAGGATGAAGTTTGGATGTGGAGCTTCCAATATGTTAATTCTGAATTTCATAAAGTTTCCCACAAAACTGCTTGAAGTGATTGCTTGGCAATATATGAGGCAGAAAAGAAACAATTAAAGGCTTTGTTATAAGGTGTTAGGAAGATAAATTTGACAACTAACATGTGGAGATCAAGCCATCAAATTGTTGAATATATGATTATCACAGGTCACTTTATTGATGCATGGTGGAATCTTCAGAAAAATGATTTTGAGTTTTGTCCAAGTACCTGCTCCTAGGCATAGCATTGATGTTGCGGATGCTATTTTTAAGTGTTTGAAGACTTAGGGAATTGAAAACAAAGTCTTCTCAGTATCTGTTGACAATGCTTCCTATAATGATTCATGTTTAAGGGCTCTTAAGGATACTATTTCAGATAACAACTCATTACATGTTGGTGGTAGTTTGTTTCATGTTAAGTGCTGTGCACACATTCTGAATTTGTTGGTACAAGATGGACTAGGTAAAATTAAAGGTATTATTCACAAATTTTGTAAAAGTGTCAAGTATGTCAATTTTAATTATTCAAGATTTAAAACATTTGTTGAGATTGCTCAGAACAAGCATTTGAAAGAGAAAAAACTCATCATTAATTGTCCCACAAGATGGAATTCTACTTACAACATGTTATCTATGACTTTGAAATTTAAATCTGTGTATAGATTCCTTCATGAGAGAAATGACAACCTTAATGAAAGAAAAATTTGACAAATATTGGGGAGAGTCCAATATGGTAATGTCTCTAGCTTGTGTTTTGATGCTAGATGCAAATTATAACACCCCGATTCACCACAGAGTTATTCTCAGAAATTCTGTGATGAAAAATTCAATAAATATCTAAGAATTACCTCATCATAAAATAATAAGGCAGATTTAGACTTGATAAGTAAAAATAAAAGATATACCGTGAGAGATAAAAATGTGTCCTAAGCCAAAAATCGAATTGACAACGATGAATTTGACCGTCGAGTTAAATTCATCTATGGAATCTTTACTACTAGCTTTTCTTGACTGAATTATCTTAGTAGAACGTTCTACACTTGATCTAAAGTTGAGATACTCTTTGCGGCTAATATCTCAATTGCCGGTTGTTCAAACCGATACGGTTTGAAAACGATAATCTTACGGCTTAAATTTTGAACCGTTTTCTTTTCTCTATTTGACAATTTGGCCAAATCTTTAAGGAAGCTCTCTTCAATCTAAATTCGTGAAGCCACTAGAAAGATTATCTAGAAGAAAAATAAAGAACCGAAATACCTAGCTTAATTAAAATCTTACCAAACCTAAACCGAACCGAATTTTTCTTAACCAAACCACTCCCTAGATTAAGCCACATAACCACAATTAAACCACTCCCTCCATTCTATTTTTCCTGACCAAACCTCAGCCACAAGTTGGCCAAGAATGATGAGTCATTAGGAAGCAATTAATGAAGAGATACATGCCATTAAACAAGTGTCATCCTTCTTTGATTTGGTGGTAACCTACCACACCATTCACCACACTATAAATAGACATGCTCATCCTCATTTCTGAAGCTTTAACAAGAGAACAAGAGAAGATGGATAATTAGAGATATTAGAAGCTAAAAATGGAGAGTGATTAGAGGAAAGAATAACCGAGGAGATTGAGAGCTTAGAGCCCAACTTTCCAACCTCCATCAAGCCTTCATTAAGCTACAAATATGATCTTCACCTCACCATCTTGATTCTAGGAGTTCCTTGAGCATGATCTTCTTTGTCATCCTCCTTTAAGACTTTCCAAAATCCCAGCTCAAGGAAGAGCCTTGACCGAAGAGATAAAGAAAAACTAGAACTGATTTCTTGAGCAAGGGTGAACTCCATTGAGGTAGGGGTTAGGCTAGTGTAATTGTATGTTTGTGTTTATGTGAATGATGATTGTTGATGATGTTATGAGTAATTGATGCTAGTTATGATGTTAAATTATGCATGATAAAGATAAAAAGATGATTAAGAGGTGATGTGAAGCTTACCGAAAAGGTTAGTTGGAACCTAAGCCAAATTCTGCCGATATGGTTACTAAAATTAGGCAGCGACTTGCGCAAAATTCTGGGAAAAATCTAGCCACTCAAAAATCGTGTAATAATTCTCTGGTAATACCTGACGAGGTTAGATCATCCTCTCAAAATTTTAGAATTTTCTAATAAGTAGGTTGGAAGATAAAAATGTTTGAAAGTAAATGGTTTCTGCTGAAAAATTTGTTTTTGAATTAATCTAGTAGCAACTTTCAACCTACACAACTTTTGATTCTAATGGGTTTTTGGGTTGAAAGAGAGTCGAAAGATTGGCATGTGAATAACAGTGTGTCCAAATTTTGGGGTAATCCCATTATTATAGAATTAAATATGCAATTTACAAAATGGAAGGTTCACTGTTTTATTGACATGAAATTTCTGAAACTCGTTGATAATTCCAGTGACTTGTTTGAGTTACTGGTATTGATCTTAAACTCCAAATTGAGTGCAACCAGTTTTGATAGAACCCTCATGATGTATATTTCGTTCCCTCAAAAGTTTAGGATTTTAGAAGCTATGGATTAGAAGTTATAGGCTTTAACATTTTACTGCTCATTAAAGGCTAAACAGGATTTACAAACTTAGAGCAGTAAATTTCTTGATGAATATCTCCTAAGGCAGAAAAGTTTTTGTGATGAAACTAAAACCAAATGAAATCCTATGGTGTCTAATTCATTCAGTTAAAATTTCAAAGCCATGGCTATTCTAGAAAATTAATTATGCACTTTGGAAGTTAACCGGTTCACCGGTTAACCAAATAGAAACCTCTCCAAATAGAATAAGCATAACTTTTGTTCTGGAAATGAGACTACTCTGAAACTTAAACCAAGTGAAACTTGAGTTTGATACAAATGCGTGGGCATAAAGTTTGTACAAATCTGAGTATGTTCGTTATATTAATTGTTAAATAGAAGACTGGTCGCCAAAGAGGCATTAGGCTAAACAAGTCAGGAAAGTGAATAAGAATATAAGTTGTCCCTATGAATGTTTAGAGTTAAATGGTGATACGGAGGCATGATGAAAGAAGAAGAAAATGAGAAGCCATGTATGAAAGAGATAACTGAAATGGATAATGAATCATGAAAAGTATATGTTGAATGGGCCTTGTGCCAAAGTGCTAATGTGGAAGTGCCCGCCTGATTGATAGCCTAAGATTGCTAATGCGGGAATGTCCGCCTAACTGATAGCATATTGTATGTTGAACGGGTCTTTGTGTCAAATTGCTAATGCGAAAGTACCCGCCTAACTGATAGCCTGAGGTTGCTAATGCGGGAATGTTCGTTTAACTGATAGCCTGTTTCTACCGTGATGCCAAGATATCCTAACTGACATGGATTCTCCCATAATGATAATTGTGCCTAACTGACACGGTAAAGAAATCATATTCGGGGTTCGCCTTGAGTAATGTCGGGTTGTGGGTAGACAACCGACGCATGAGCTGATGGCCTTTGCTAGGTACAGGCATGAATCATCAATTGTTTGCACCTTTGATTGTGATTGTTTACTGTTCATTCTTTCTTCAATGCGCTATCTGCTTCTTGTTAATTTTCTATTCTCTGTTTCTTGTTTGTATTTTTAAAAGTTTATGGTTTAACTTTCTCCAAATCTTAGAATAAGATAATAAAGCTCGAAATATTAGTCATAGAGAATAGCGTGAGAATGACCTTGATCCCAAAGAAAGATGCCAAGAAGGAGTTATGTCAGAGCCCGCGATACGGAAGTAGCCGAGAGACTTGGCAAGCGATTTATTACGATAGAGCCGGAACTCTAGGTTTCACGAGAGAGATTTGTTTTCACGATGTCACCTTTCGGGGAACCATATAGGTTCTCACCCCTTCCTTTTCTCTTTCCCCCACAGATGGGAGATCCAAACATGGTCGCCGCCACTGGAGTTATATTCAGAGAAGCACCGGAGGAGCATATGATTCCGAACCCTATAGGAGGTGCTCAAGACTAGTCCTGAGATGATGTTCTATAGACTTGTGCCTCAGCGATGGTATGATATAGGATAGACAGTCTTTGTTTCCTTAGAATCTACTTTCCCTCACTTTTGTAGCTTTTCAAGGGATTAGGTTTGTTATTTTCTTCTGTTAGCCCGGATACCATCTTAGGAGTTTTCTATGTGAACCAGGTATCGGCAAAATTGTCAGTTGTGTATATATATATATAAGCATGTCAAGCTTGTATGAACTAAATTAAGGTGTATATGTGTATGAAAGCTTTCTGTAATCTTGTTGCTATTTGGTTTTATCGTTAGTTTGGTAATTATTTTATTTTGTCTATCTCTGATGATTTTTTGGTTGCTGCTAACAGGTTTAATAAGAAAAGCATATAATAAAAATAAGCTAACATATGTAATTCTGTTTGTACAAAAGGCTCATATATAGTAAGTATTACCGATTCTAGAGTATTATAGGGCAACTGAGAAGTAACACCTGACGACTGACAGTGATCCGGACTTGCCAGAAATTGGGTCGTTACAATTTGGTATCAGAGCAGTTCGTTCCTAATAGAGCCTGGGAATGGACTGACTATGCTTCGTTGTATACTCTGCTTTTTGTTTTCTCATGCTGTTAGGTATCCTCATTGATATATTTAGCATGATCGTCTACGAGTCCTTGTTCAGGAATTATTCACACTTAATTTGATATGTTAAGGATGATCACCTTGATGTTGCTTATTGGGAATGAATAAGACCTCAATAACTGTGAGTAGATGAATTTATCAATATAGAATTCTCGCAACACATGCAATTATCATATAGACCGCCATCACAAAACTTTTAAACGTCGATGACCATATTTGTGTGGCACGCAGATGCTGTACTTAAAAGTACGATCGAATATTAAACGTTGGGATAGGAATAGTACGAGAATGGTAACGATGAATCCAAGATGGCCCGATGTGTGTGATGCGCAGTGGAAGCGTGGTGACACGAGAATGTGGAGAGTTTCCATCGACTTCATTTACGAATACCTTTAGGATCGAATCTTTCCTTGCAGAAGATAGTTGTTGGGATAGTTAATATAGGATCTTTTGTGGTTTTATAACCCTTAAGATATACTCGAAGTTTCAAGGACAAAACTTTTTGTAAGGTGGGTGGGATATAACACCCCGATTCTCCACATAGTTATTCTCAGAAATTCTGTGATGAAAAATTTGATAAATATCTAAGAATCACCTCATCATAAAATAATAAGGTGGATTTAGACTTGATAAGTGAAAAGAAAAGATATACCGTGAGAGATAAAAACGTGTCCTAAGCCAAAAATTGTATCGACAACGATGAATTTGACCGTCGAGTTAAATTCATCTATGGAATCTTTACTACTAACTTTTCTTGACTGAATTATCTTAGTAGAATGTTCTACACTTGATCTAAAGTTGAGATACTCTCTGCGGCTAATATCTCAAATGCCGGTTGTTCAAACCAATACGCTTTGAAAATGGTAATCTTACGGTTTAAATTTTGAACCGTTTTCTTTCCTCTATTTGGCAATTTGGCCAAATCTTTAAGGAAACTATCTTTAATCTAAATTCATGAAGCTGCTAGTGGTGCACGAAATCACAATCACACTTTTGTAATTCCGCACAACTAACCAGCAAGTGCACTGGGTCGTCCAAGTAATACCTTACGTCAGTAAGGGTCGATCCCACGGAGATTGTCGGCTTGAAGCAAGCTATAGTTATCTCGTAACTCTTAGTCAGAATATCAATAACTCTGAGATTTAATTGTAAAAAGTAAAAGAACATGAAATAAATACTTGTTTTGCAGTAATGGAGAACATGTTGAGGTTTTGGAGATGCTCCATCTTCTGAATCTCTGCTTTCCTACTGTCTTCTTCTTTAAGCACGCAAGGCTCCTTCCATGGCAAGCTGTATGTTGGGTTTCACCGTTGTCAATGGCTACCTCCCGTCCTCTCAGTGAAAATGTTCAACGCGCTCTGTCACAGCACGGCTAATCATCTGTCAGTTGTCGATCATGTCGGAATAGAATCCAGTGATTCTTTTGCGTCTGTCACTAACGCCCAACACTCGCGAGTTTGAAGCTCGTCACAGTCATTCAATCCTTGAATCCTACTCAGAATACCACAGACAAGGTTTAGACCTTCCGGATTCTCAAGAATGGCCGCCAATGAATTCTAGCTTATACCACGAGGATTCTAATTAAGGAATCCAAGAGATACACACTCAATCGAAGGTAGAACGGAGGTGGTTGTCAGGCACACGTTCATAGGTGAGAATGGTGATGAGTGTCACAGATCATCACATTCATCAGGTTGAAGAACAAGTGGTATCTTGGAATAGAACAAGCATGATTGAATGGGAAAAACAGTAGTAATTGCGTTAATCCATCAAGACACAGCAGAGCTCCTCACCCCCAACCATGGGGTTTAGAGACTCATGCCGTAGAAGATACAAAATGAAACGTGTAATGTGTCATGAGGTAAAGATACAATAGCAAAAAGGTCTTATTTATAGAGAACTAGTAGCCTAGGGTTTACAGAAATGAGTAAATGACGTAAATATCCACTTCTGGGCCCACTTGATGTGTGCTTGGGTTGAGCATTGAAGCATTTTCGTGTAGAGACTTCTCTTGGAGTTAAACGCCAGCTTTTGTGCCAGTTTGGGCGTTTAACTCCCACTTTTGTGCCAGTTCCGGCGTTTAACGCCGGAAATTCTGATGCTGACTTTGAACGCCAATTTGGACCATCAAATCTTGGGCAAAGTATGGACTATTATATATTTCTGGAAAGCCCTAGATGTCTACTTTCCAACGCAATTGAGAGCGTGCCAATTGGGCTTCTGTAGCTCCAGAAAATCCACTTCGAGTGCAGGGAGGTCAGAATCCAACAACATCTGCAGTCCTTTTTCAGCCTCTGAATCAGATTTTTGCTCAGGTCCCTCAATTTCAGCCAGAAATTATCTAAAATCACAGAAAAACACACAAACTCATAGTGAAGTCCAGAAAAGTGAATTTTAAATAAAAACTACTAAAAATATAACAAAAACTAATTAAAACATACTAAAAACATACTAAAAACAATGCCAAAAAGCGTATAAATTATCCGCTCATTAGCTAGAAAGATTATCTAGAAGAAAAATAAAGAACCAAAATACCTAGTGTTCCGAGAGTTACCTGAACCTGAAGGTCGGTCCTGGACGAGATCTGCTGTGGTGGTCGGAGCTGTCGTGTCCGACTTGTTGACTTTGGTGGTGCTGCTGATCCTGGATCACCGGAGGGTGGTGGTACCTGCAAGAGACTCCGATGCTTAAGTTAGCATGGGCTTTGAGCAGGTATTTTTTTGTAGAATCAGAGTATGAGTTATACCTGGGTGCTCCAGTGTATTTATAGTGGTGTGGGGTGAGCATTAAGATAAGTTAGTTATCTTATCTTATCTTTTAGGAGGACCATCCTATCTTTTAAGGCTTAGCCGCCTTTAGAATGGGTTGTGCTCCTTCGTCTAGGCCTACTTGGGCCTTTATGGCGATTTGGCCGAACTCTTTAAGGAGAGGTCGGTGACGGTCCAACCTTAAGAGGTCGGTCGCTCTTGTCTTCAGTCAACCCGGGTCACATAGCTCGACCCAGGGTATGAACAATGCCCCTGCTCGAGTTCGATCTTTCCTTTGAGGTCGTGTCTTTTATACTTTGACCCCTTTGAGGAAGTTGTGCTCGGGCATTTAGCTTTTGGTTGATTTCTCGTGTAACTTCTGGCAAGCTTGTTTTTACTTGAATGCAAAGCGTTTCTCTCTTTCTTTTTTGATTGTAGCGTGCGTTACACTTTCTTGGGAACGTGCGAGGGTTTAAAAACTCATTAAATTTCCCTTTGCCGTTTCTTCTTTTCCCTCTTTTGTATTTCATTTTAAATTTTAAAGGATCATTTTCAGTTTCTCTTTTCCTTTCTCTTCGCTCTTTGCTGGTTATTTGCTGAGGCGCTCTGATCGTCTGCTTCCTTTGTCTTCACGTCCCTAGGCTTCCCCTTTACTTCGCTCGTAACGGCTTGTTGGTGTCGTTGTTCTGAGCATTTATCGTCTTTTTCTCGGTAGGTTGGTCTTCCTTCTTTTATACTTTGATGATCGTTCTTTTATGCATGCTCTCGCTGTTGTGTATTTTGATTTTGATTTGAGTTTCACTCTTGAGAAGCTTGCTTCTTTCTGCAAAAAGATTGCATCTTTGCGTCTGATCGTCGTTGTGACTTTTTCCCTGTCACTCTTTGTTTGATTAAAATGTGTGCTTTTTGGTAGTTTTTTTTTGTAAGGCTTTTTGCTTGCCGCTGTTCCTGTCTCTTTTTACCCTTGAATGACCTCTTTTTGCTTTTTGTAAGGCTTTTGTTGAACTTTTGGTAGATCTTTTGCATGGTCTGTGATGATGACGGCCTTCACTGTTTGTATGGAGAGATGTTTTTCTAAAAAAAAAAAAAGATGATTGAACTCCTTGTATTTAGGGCTGGCTTAGGGCATGGATTTTTGCATCGACTTCTCTTTTCTGGGTTCTTGCCTTGTTGTTGCCTCCAAAGGGTGCCTCTAGACTTTAGCGTGAGTCCTGGGGTTTCCCTTTTACTGCCATATTTGACACTTGCTGATTACTTTTTATTGTCTGAGTTGTTTCCTTATTTGTCCGAGTTGTTTGGTAGTAATCCATTTCTTCTTTTTCTTACTGTAGGATAGTTGGCCTATGTCTTCCCCAAAAAATATTGTTGAGATGTCTACTAAGATCCCTGACGGCATGTCTGACTGGCTGGACTCCATAGTCTTAATGTGTGTTACCGTCGCTGACCCCGAGTACTGTGTGAGACTTAGGAGGTTCCATAGGATTTGTAGTGATAGGGACGAGGAGAAGAATTATGAGTTGGTGTCACCTGACCCTGAGGAGAAGGTTAGTTTTCCTCCCTTGACTCAGGGGGAACGGCCCTTTTTCTATGCTTATGACTTCTTTTTTAGTCAGTTGAATATCACCATCCCTTTTACCACTTTCGAGACTAACCTGTTGTGGTCTTGCAATGTAGCCCCTTCTCAGCTCCATCCAAACTCATGGGGTTTTATAAAAAATTTTCAACTGTTGTGTCAGGAATTGGGTATCCGACCTACCCAAACTCTCTTTCTTTATCTTTTTGTGTTGACAAAGCCTGGGGTAGCTAAGAAGAAAGCCGCTTGGATTTCTTTCCGAGCTACTTAAGGGAAGAAAGTTTTTTCTATGTATGATGAGTACTTTTGCGACTTCAAGAACTATTACTTCAAGGTCCGAACTGTTGAGGGAGCTCGGCCCTTCTTTTTAGATGAAAATAATGAACTTACCTTCCCTTTATCGTGGCAAAAGGATCCAGTAGTAGTTAAGTACTCTTGGGAGAGCTTGAGTGAGTTAAAACAAGCTGTTGTTGGTGTTTTAGAGGAGAACTGGGGAGAGCCTCCTCATCTGGACACGAAGAGGTTTCTAGGAGATCCTTCCTTCCTTCGTGCCAAACTGGGTAGTGTTCAACTTCATTTTGTAATGGCTTTCTTCTATTTATTTGCCGATTTATCTCTTATGGATTTGTGATGTTGTTTCCCTGGTTCCATTTTTTAGAAATGGTGAAGTCCACTGATTCTATGAAGGCCTTTCGTAGGGCTAAAAAGGTGACGGATGTACAGAACCTGTCAGCAAAGGCTTCGGGAGAAGGATCTTCTCAGGTGCAGCAGCCGACTTCTGATGCTTCCGGGCCGAGGAAGATCATTCCGACTCCTCAAGTTCGGACAATTCCTTCTGACCTAATTCGGCCATCTTTTGGTGCAGCAACTGTAGCTGGTCCTCCCCCAAAACGCCAAAAAACTGTTGTTTCTTATGATCTGAATGCCAAGGATTTTGATGGTGTGGGTTTTGCTACTGAACTGATTGCTCCCTACGGTAGTATTCCTCTAGATGATGTGTCAATTCTTCGTCATCTTGATTTTGTTGTGAGTAGTAGTATCCGAGTGGCTAATGTTGGGGCGGCCCTTTCCCGGGTTATCAAGGAATCCTCTGTTCGTGCCACTAAGGCTTTTATGGAAGAAGCCACGACTGAGTTTGACAGGATTAAGGGATTGAAAGATGAACTTGATGCTAAGGTGGCTAAGATAGATCTGGATTTGGAGAAGTAGAAGTCCCGGGCTACCGCTGATGAGGCGGCTGCGAATCTGGCTGGAGAAACAGCAAAAAATTACAAAGAGAGCTATACCCGTACTTATGGCGAGCTGCTGGAGTTTAAGGAGAGGCTTGAGTCTACCCAGGCTGACTATGCTGAGATCCAAGGTCATCTGGTAGGTAGTGTGACTGATGCATATGAGAACTTGAAAGCCCAAGTTCGAGTTCTTACTCCCGAGCTCGACCTGACTCTTTTTAGCTTGGACAATGTGGTGGAGGATGGAAAGATAGTGCCGACCAACCAGATTCCGATCCCGATGTGCAGATCCTAAATCGTCCCAATGGAATTGTTGATGCCGTCCCGCTCGCGACCGCTCCTCCTCCTTCAGCCAAGGATGCTACTACTGGAGAGAATTTAGATCCTTTGTAACTTTCTTGTGCTTGTTTTATAGTCCGATTTGTGGACTTTTGAACTTTTTTGTGTAAGTCTTTGGTTGACTTTCTCTGACACTTTTGGTTGCTTTTCTTGGCAACCTTATTTTGCAAAACAGAATACTTAAAACTCTGAGGCTGCTTTACAGTAGTAGCCTTTTGAGTCTTTAAATGCTTTATTATAGATATGCTTTTGCTGATATGTTCATCATCACTTTGCAACTCTTGTAGAGTTTTATAAAGGTTTGGTATTTTTCCTATCCGACCTCTTTTGCAGTGTGGGTTTTTGGCCTTTTTGGATCATGCCTTGCTTTCTGTTTGGGCGAGGTCATCCTTCGGTGTCCGGACTAACTTGTCCGATGACTTTTTAGTGTTCTTATAGAACCTTTTTAGTCATCGACTTCCTTGTAGCCTTGTTTCTTTGTTTGAACGGAGCTGTTCCCCTTTTGAGCCTTAAGTTGTTTCTCAACCTTCTGGCTTGTTCTTTGAAATTGTGCTTTGCGCCTTTTCTTGGCTGACGTCGACCTGTAGGACTTCGTTATCCGGGCTTTTTAGTCACATTTCAATAACTTTTTAGGTAGTGTTCCGATTAGGAACCTTTTCTTTATAGTTTGTTTGGATGACTTTTTAGCGTCGTCTTCGACTTGTGCTTTTGCTTTCTAGGTAGTGTCTTTTTTGCAAGACTTGTACCTTTATAGCGAAGCAGCTCGGACCTTTTGGAGGTGTCTTTGTCCTTTTTAGTGATCCTTTCTTTGGTCCGACTTCTCTGTCGGGCCTTCTTAAGTTATTTTTAGTAATTGATTTTTAGTCAGACCTCGTCAGGTCGCTTTTTATGGGTTGCTTTTTATAACTTCTTGCATTAATCTGCTTTTATCGCTTTCACCTTGCCGACTTCTTTGTAATCAGACGATGAATTTGGTTTTCACCTTGCCGACCTCTTCGTAATCGAACGATGAATTTGGTTTTCACCTTGCCGATCTCTTCGTAATTGGACGATGTATTTTTGCGTTTTATGAGTTTAGATTAATGCGTCTTGGTAGGAAACTTTTTAGGAAATCTAAAAACTTTATTCAAATGATGATAAAAGATAGAAATATGAACAAGAGTGTATACATATGAGTGCTTACCCTTCTAGATCTCGGCCTGGCGCCTCATTAAAAAACCTTTTCAGGAAAAAGAGTGTGCCTTGACCCAAGATCTTTTATTGTTTTCTAACTATAGTACCTTCTTAGATTACAGGTGTGCCATGACCTGGGTAGCTCTCGTCCCTTGAGGTCAGACACCTTGTAGTAACCTTTTTCCAGTACTTCTGTTACTCGGTATGGTCCTTTCTAGTTAGCTGCTAGCTTCTCTTCTCCTGACCGACCTGCTCCGATATCATTTCGGATTAAGATGAGATCATTGGTGGTGAAGGTTCGCTAGACTACCTTCTGATTATATCTCAGAGCCATTCGACGCTTTAGGGCTTCCTCTTTAATCCGGACTCTTTCTTGGACTTCTGGAAGTAGGTCGAGCTCTTCCCTTTGAGCCTGGGAGTTGGTATCTATTCTGGGGGTTACCTGAAACTGTGGGTCGATCTCGGACGATATCTTCTATGCTGGTCGGAGATGACGTGTCCGGCTGGTGGGTGGCGGCCGGAGCTGTCGTGTCCGACTTAAGGGACTAGCTGCACTGCTGATCCTTCGTCACCGGAGGGTGGGGGTACCTGCAAGGGACTCCGATGCTTAAGTTAGCAAGGGTGTTAGCAGGTTTTTTTATGTAGAATCAGAGTATGAGTTATACGTGGGTGCTCCAGTGTATTTATAATGGTGTAGAGTGACCTTTTTAGATAAGATAAGTTAGTCATCTTATCTTTATCTTATCCTTTGGGTGAGGTAAGCTTATCTTCAAGGGAACCGCCCTTATCCCTATAGGCTTGGGCCGCCTTATGGTCTGGGTCGTGTTCCTTAAGTTGGGCCCCTTTTGGGCTTTCCTGTCGATTTGGCCGAGCTCTTTGAGAAGAGGTCGGATGATCTGACCTGAAGAGGTCGGTCGCTTTGTTGCTAATCATCCCGGGTCGGATAGCTTGACCCAGGGTATGAACAGTACCCCTGTTCGAGCTCGGTCTTTCTTTTCGGAGGTCGAGTCTTAGTTTTAGGACTTCGATCCTTCTCTGGTGAAGCCGAAATCGAGCATTTTGTTGACTTCATCTTTGTAGAGCTTTTCTTTTTTGAATACGGAACGTTTTCTTTCGCTTCTTTAAAAGGCGCGCGCTTTTGCATTAGCGCTCTTATCTCTGGGAATATGCGAGGCTTTAATACCTTCATTAATTGGTTTTTAATTGCCCCATTTCTCTTAACCTCTTTATTTTTGAATTTCACACTCAGGAAAAACGGTTTCTCTTCTCCGTAACCTCCCTGTTCTTTCTCCCTTTTTGTTTTCGCCTGGAGTTTATAGTTTCTCCCTACGACATTGCTTGGTTATTGCTTCTTGTGGAAGAGAGGTGACTCTGGATTTCGCCTTCTGTTTCCTACTTTTGTGAGGCTTTCTGTTCGAGGGGTGGCTCTTCTCCCTGTCGCTTCTGCTCTCAACCTTTTTTCAGGGTTTTCTCCTATTTTTCCAGGTTTGGTTTCTACTTTCTGCTTCTTTACTTTTTGCCTTCGGTTTTTTGATAAAACTCTAATTTTCGTTTGAAATGCATGCTGGAAAGTCTGAATCTTTTTGCGTTGTTATGCTCAATTTGTTGTTTGCGACTGTCGCCTTCATATTTTGGAATTTTGGGTCGATGAACTGTTTGATAATCTTTTGGTAAAAAAGACTGCGCCTTTTGTAACTTTCTTTACTGGTAGACTTTGTAGCAGATAACGTTCTTTCTTATATTTGCTTTATCTTTCTCTTCGTGTTGCTGTTTGTCTGGAAGGGGGTTTTTTCTTCGTCGAGGGTTTTTGTCAAGATGTTAGCCTTGTAGATTTTTCCTGAGTCTTTACTCTGTCACTGCCTCCAAAGGATGCCCCTGGACCTTGTCTTGGGGTTTTCCTTTTTATCTGTTTGCATGCTTGAGTCGTGTTCTGCTTGGGTTGTTTTTGACTTTGTCCGAGATGTTTGGGTTAGTAATCTATTTTCTTCTTTTCTTGCTGTAGGACTAGTTGACCTCATGTCTTCTCGCAAGAACATTGTTGAGACATCTTCCCAAGTCCCTGAGGGCATGGCTGATTGGGTGGATTCAATGGTTCTTTTGTGTGTTTCTTTGGTTGATTCCAAATTTTGTCAGCAGCTTAGGCAATTTCATAGGGTTTGTAGTAGTGGTAGTGAGGAAAAGAATTATGAGCCTGTACCCCCCACTTCTAAAGAGAGAGTTTGTTTCTCTACTCGAGTTGTTGGAGACCGTCCTTTTTTCTATGCATACGATTTCTTTTTTGGCCAGATGAATATCACCATTCCTTTTACTCGTTTTGAGACCAATCTGTTGTGGTCTTGCAATGTAGCTCCGTCCCAACTTCATCCCAATTCTTGGGGCTTTATAAAGATCTTTCAATTGCTGTGTCGTGAACTTGACGTCTCTGCTTCGCAATCCCTTTTCTTTTATTTGTTTTTCTTGACAAAACCTGGGGTAGTGAAGAAAAAGACTGCCTGGGTTTCTTTCCGAGCTTCGCAAGGGAAGAAAGTTTTTTCTATGTATGACGAGTCGTTCCGTGATTTTAAGAACTATTTCTTCAAGGTCCGAGCTGTTGAAGGAGTTTGCCCCTTTTTTCTGGATGAGAATGATGAGCCCACTTTTCCTTTAGAGTGGCAAAAGAATGTTGTTGTGTCGAGGTATTCATGGGAGATGTTGGACGAGGTCGAGCAGGCCTTTGTGACTGTGTTGGAGGAGAATTGGGGGGAGCCTCCCTATCTTGATACCAAGAAATTCTTAGGGGACCCCTCACTTCTCCGAGCCGAGCTGGGTAGTGATCGATTTCCTTTCTTTGGTTCTTTGCTTTATTTACTTTGTCTTTTGTATATAACTCGGCCCTGTCGGTTTTTGTGAATTTTCAGAAATGGCAAAGACTTCGGATTCAATGAAGGCATTCAAGAAGGCCAAGAAGGCCACCGCAGCTCAGCTTGCGTCGTCCAAGGCTGCTGGGGAGGGGTCTTCTCAGGTTCCCCCTAAGATACCAGTCTCAGTTGCTTCCGGTCCAAGGAGGATAATCCCTACCCCTTCGATTCATTTGGTTGATCCACCCCAATCCTCTGCTGTTGCCTCCTCTCAAACTACGGGTCCTCCTTTGAAGAAACAAAAGTCTGTTGAGCCTTTTGATCTCGATGCCCCTGATTTTGATGCTGTGGGGTTTGTTGACAATCAGATCGCCCCTTATGGTCGACTTCCGATGAATGATGTGTCCATTCTTCACCATCTAGATTTCATCACTAGGAGCAGTGTGAAGATGGCACATATGGGTGTGGCTCTTTTCCAAACTGCTCAGGATATCCCGGTTCATGCTACAAAATCTTTTATGGAGGATGCTAAGTTAGAGTTTGATCGGATTAAGGGTTTGAAGGAGGAGCTGGAGGTGAAGTTGGCAAAGGTAGAGAAAGAGTTGGAGGGTGAAAAGGCTAGCTCTATTGCCTTGGCGGGTTCTGTGAGGTTGGCTGAAGACACAGCATTGAGGCACAAGGAGAGCTATGTCACGTTCTACAGAGAAGTGATGCGTCTTGATGAGCGGATAATTTATACGCTTTTTGGCATTGTTTTTACTTTTTAGTATGTTTTTAGTAGGATCTAGTTACTTTTAGGGATGTTTTCATTAGTTTTTATGTTAAATTCACATTTATGGACTTTACTATGAGTTTGTGTGTTTTTCTGTGATTTCAGGTATTTTCTGGCTGAAACTGAGGGACTTGAGCAAAAATCAGATTCAGAGGTTGAAGAAGGACTGCTGATGTTGTTGGATTCTGACCTCCCTGCACTCAAAATGGATTTTCTGGAGCTACAGAACTCAAAATGGCGCGCTTCTAATTGCGTTGGAAAGTAGACATCTAGGGCTTTCCATCAATGTATAATAGTCCATACTTTGGCCGAGTTTAGACGACGTAAAAGGGCATTGAACGCCAGTTTTACGCTGCTGTCTGGAGTTAAACGCCAGAAACAAGTCACAAACCAGAGTTGAACGCCAGAAATACGTTACAACCTGGCGTTCAACTCCAGAAAGAGCCTCTGCACGTATAACATTCAAGCTCAGCCCAAGCACACACCAAGTGGGCCCCGGAAGTGGATTTATGCATCAATTACTTACTTTTGTAAACCCTAGTGACTAGTCTAGTATAAATAGGACTTTTTACTATTGTATTTGACATCTTCGGATCATCCCGGATTGTAATTTTGATCCTGTGATCTCATTTTGGGGGCTGGCCATTCAGCCATGCCTGAACCTTTCACTTATGTATTTTCAAACGGTAGAGTTTCTGCACTCCATAGATTAAGGTGTGGAGCTCTGCTGTTCCTCAAAGATTAATGCAAAGTACTACTGTTTTCTATTCAATTCAACTTATTCCGCTTCTAAGATATTCATTCGTACTTCAACTTGAATGTGATGAACGTGACAATCATCATCATTCCCTATGAACGCGTGCCTGACAACCACTTCCGTTCTACCTTAGATTGAATGAGTATCTCTTAGATCTCTTAATCAGAATCTTCGTGGTGTAACCTAGATTGATGGCGGCATTCATGAGAATCCGGAAAGTCTAAACCTTGTCTGTGGTATTCCGAGTAGAATTCAGGGATTGAATGACTATGACGAGCTTCAAACTCGCGAGTGCTGGGCGTAGTGACAGACGCAAAAGGAGGGTGAATCCTATTCCAGTATGATCGAGAACCTCAGATGATTAGCCGTGCTGTGACAGAGCATTTGGACCATTTTCACAAGAGGATGGGATGTAGCCATTGACAACGGTGATGCCCTTACATAAAGCCAGCCATGGAAAGGAGTAAGACTGATTGGATGAAGACAGCAGGAAAGCAGAGGTTCAGAGGAACGAAAGCATCTCTATACACTTATCTGAAATTCTCACCAATGATATACATAAGTATTTATATCCTTATTTTCTATCTATTTATTATTTAATGTCGAAAACCCCATAACTATTTTATATCCGCCTGACTGAGATTTACAAGGTGACCATAGCTTACTTCATACCAACAATCTCCGTGGGATCGACCCTTACTCACGTAAGGTTTATTACTTGGACGACCCAGTGCACTTGCTGGTTAGTTGTATCGAAGTTGTGAATGAAAAACGATTTATTAAGACGTGCGTATAGAGTTTCTGGCGCCATTACCTGAGATCACAATTTCTTGCACCAAGTTTTTGGTGCCGTTGCCGGGGATTGTTCGAGTTTGGACAACTGACGGTTCATCTTGTTGCTCAGATTAGGTAATTTTCTTTTTGTTTTATTTTCAAAAATTTTTTAAAAATCTTTCAAAAATTTCTCCTTTGTTTTCGAAAAATTTTTTTTTTAAATAAATTTTGTTTTCAAAAATATATTTTTCTTCAGAATTTTTAAGAATGAATTCTAGTATTTCATGAAGCATGTTGAAGCCTGGCTGGCTGTAAAGCCATGTCTAAATTCTTTTGGACTGAGGTTTTGGCTTAAAATTGAATGAATTACTCTCATGTTACATACTAAAGCTTGGCCGGCTATTAAGCCATGCCTAACCCTCAAATTGGAGCTTTAGAATAAGAGTACAAGATTCCTGGAATTCATATTAAAAATTTTGGAATCCTTATTTTTCTTTTTCAAAATGATTTTCGAAAAAAAAATTAAAAGAAAATACAAAAAAATCATAAAATCATAAAAATCAAAAAAATATTTTGTATTTCTTGTTTTAGTCTTGAGTCAGATTTTAAGTTTGGTGTCAATTGCATATTCATCTTGCATTTTTCGAAAAATTCATGCATTCATAGTGTTCTTCATGATCTTCAAGTTGTTCTTGGTAAGTCTTCTTGTTTGATCTTGATGTTTTCTTGTTTTGCATCTTTTCTTGTTTTACATGTGCATTTTTGCATCCATAGAGTCTAAACATGAAAGATTTCTAAGTTTGGTGTCTTGCATGTTTTCTTTGCATATAAAAATTTTCAAAAATAAGTCTTGATGTTCATCATGACATTCAAAGTGTTTTTGGTGTTCATCTTGACATTCATAGCATTCTTGCATGCATTCATTGTTTTGATCCAAAATTTTTATGCATTGAGTCTTTTTCATGTTTTTCTCTCTCATCATAAAAATTCAAAAATCAAAAAAATATCTTTCCTTTTTTCTCTCATAAATTTCAAAAATTTGAGTTGACTTTTTCAAAACTTTTTTAAAATCTAGTTGTTTTTTATGAGTCAAATCAAATTTTCAATTTAAAAATCTTATCTTTTTCAAAATCTTTTTCAAAAATCAAATCCTTTTCATTTTTCTTAGTTATTTTCGAAAATTTTAAAAATATTTTTCAAAAATCTTTTTTTTATTTTATATCATAATTTTCGAAAATAACATCATCAATTAATGTTTTCATTCAAAAATTTCAAGTTTGTTACTTGCTTGTTAAGAAAGATTCAAACTTTAAGTTCTAGAATCATATCTTGTGATTTCTTGTGAATCAAGTCATTAATTGTGATTTTAAAAAATCAAATCTTTTTCAAAACTAATTTCAATCATATCTTTTCAAAAATACCTTCTTATCTTATCTTTTTCAAAAATTTGATTTCAAAATATCTTTTCTAACTTCCTAACTTCTTATCTTTTCAAAATTTGTTTCAACTAACTAACTAACTTTTTGTTTGTTTCTTATCTTTTTCAAAACTACCTAACTAACTCTCTCTCTCTCATTTTCGAAAATCCATTCCCTCTTTTTCAAAATTTCTTTTTAATTAACTAATTATTTTAATTTTTGATTTTAATTTTCGAAAACTACTAACCTTTTTCAAAAACAATTTTCGAAAACCACTAACCCTTTTTCAAAAATAATTTTCGAAAATCCTTCTCCCTCATCTCCTTCTAATTATTTATTCTTCTACTAACAATAAGGAACCTCTTTACTGTGACATAGAGGATTCCTCTTCTTTTCTTGTTCTCTTCTCTTTCTTATGAGCAGGAACAAGGAAAAAGGCATTCTTGTTGAAGCTGATTCAGAACCTGAAAGGACTCTGAAGAGGAAACTAAGAGAAGCTAAATTACAACAATCCAGAGACAACCTTATTGAAAATTTCGAACAAGTAAAGGAGATGGCAGCCGAACCCAACAACAATAATGCAAGGAGAATGCTTGATGATTTTACTGCACCAAATTCCAATTCACATGGAAGAAGCATCTCCATTCCTGCCATTGGAGCAAACAATTTTGAGCTTAAACCTCAATTAGTTTCTCTGATGTAGCAGAACTGCAAGTTTCATGGACTTCCATCTGAAGATCCTTTTCAGTTCTTAACTGAATTCTTGCAGATATGTGATACTGTTAAGACTAATGGAGTAGATCCTGAAGTCTACAGGCTCATGCTTTTCCCTTTTGCTGTAAGAGACAGAGCTAGAGTATGGTTGGACTCTCAACCTAAGGATAGCCTGAACTCTTGGGATAAGCTGGTCAAGGCTTTCTTAGCCAAGTTCTTTCCTCCTCAAAAGCTGAGTAAGCTTAGAGTGGATGTTCAGACCTTTAGACAAAAAGAAGGTGAATCCCTCTATGAAGCTTGGAAGAGATACAAAGAACTGACCAAAAAGTGTCCTGCTGACATGCTTTCAGAATGGACCATCCTGGACATATTCTATGATGGTCTGTCTGAATTAGCTAAAATGTCATTGGATACCTCTGCAGGTGGATCCATTCACCTAAAAAAAATGCCTGCAGAAGCTCAAGAACTCATTGACATGGTTGCTAATAACCAGTTCATGTACACTTCTGAGAGGAATCCTGTGAGTAATGGGACGCCTATGAAGAAGGGAGTTCTTGAAATTGATACTCTGAATGCCATACTGGCTCAGAATAAATTATTGACTCAACAAGTCAATATGATTTCTCAGAGTCTGAATGGAATACAAGCTGCATCCAACAATACTCAAGAGGCATCTTCTGAAGAAGAAGCTTATGATCCTGAAAACCCTGCAAAAGCAGAAGTAAATTACATGGGTGAACCTTATGAAAATACCTATAACCCCTCATGGAGAAATCACCCAAATCTCTCATGGAAGGATCAACAAAAGCCTCAACAAGGCTTTAATAATGGTGGAAGAAACAGGTTTAGCAATAGCAAGCCTTTTCCATCATCCACTCAGCAACAGACAGAGAACTCTGAACAAAATACCTCTAATTTAGCAAACTTAGTCTCTGATCTATCTAAGGCCACTGTAAGTTTCATGAATGAAACAAGGTCCTCCATTAGAAATTTGGAGGAACAAGTGGGCCAGTTGAGTAAAAGGATCACTGAAATCCCTCCTAGTACTCTCCCAAGCAATACAGAAGAAAATCCAAAAGGAGAGTGCAAGGCCATTGACATGATCACCATGGCCGAACCTGTAAGGGAAGGAGAGGACATGAATCCCAAGGAGGAAGACCTCCTGGGACGTCCAGTGATCAATAAGGAGTTTCCCTCTGAGGAACCAAAGGAATCTGAGACTCATCCAGAGACCATAGAGATTCCATTAAACCTCCTTATGCCATTCATGAGCTCTGATGAGTATTCCTCTTCTGAAGAGAATGAGGATGTTACTGAGGAGCAAGTCACGAAGTACCTTGGTGCAATCATGAAGCTGAATGCCAAATTATTTGGTATTGAGACTTGGGAAGATGAACCTCCCTTGTTCACTAATGAACTAAGTGATCTGGATCAACTGAGATTGCCTCAGAAGAAACAGGATCCTGGAAAGTTTGTAATACCTTGTACCATAGGCAACATGATCTTTGAAAAGGCTCTGTGTGACCTTGGTTCAGGGATAAACCTCATGCCCCTCTCTGTAATAGAGAAACTGGGAATCTATGGGGTGCAAGCTGCTAAAATCTCATTAGAGATGGCAGACAATTCAAGAAAACAGGCTTATGGACAAGTAGAGGACGTGTTAGTAAAGGTTGAAGGCCTTTACATCCCTGCTGATTTCATAGTCTTGGATACTGGGAAGAAGGAGGATGAATTCATCATTCTTGGAAGACCCTTCCTAGCCACAGCAAGAGCTGTGATTGATGTTGACAGAGGTGAATTAGTCCTTCAATTGAATAGGGACTCCCTTGTGTTTATAACTCAAGGTTATCCTTCTGTAAACATGGAGAGGAAGCATAAAAAGCTTCTCTCAAAACAGAGTCAACCAGAGCCCCCACAGTCAAACTCTAAGTTTGGTGTTGGAAAGTCTCAACAATGCTCTGACCATCTGTGAGGCTCCATGAGAGCCCACTGTCAAGCTATTGACATTAAAGAAGCGCTTATTGGGAGGCAACCCAATCTTTATTTATCTAATTTTATTTTTCTTGTTCTTTCATGTTTTATTAGGTTCATGATCATGTGGAGTCACAAAATAAATATAAAAAATTGAAAACGGAATCAAAAAACAGCAGAAGAAAAATCACACCCTGGAGGAAGACCTTACTGGCGTTTAAACGCCAGTAAGAAGCATCTGGCTGGCGTTCAACGCCAGAACAGAGCATGGTTCTGGCGCTGAACGCCCAAAATGGGCAGCATCTGGGCGTTTGAACGCCAGAATTGCACCCTGGAGAAGAGCTGGCGCTGAACGCCCAGAACAAGCATGGTTCTGGCGTTCAACGCCAGAAATGGGCAACAAATGGGCGTTCAACGCCCAGAACAAGCACCAATCTGGTGCTGAACGCCCAGAGTTGTGTGCAAGGGCATTTTACATGCTTAATGGGTGCATGAATGTAAATCCTTGACACCTCAGGATCTGTGGACACCACAGGATCATCTCAGGATCTGTGAATCTCACAGGATCCCCACCCACCTCACCCTCTCTCTCTACATTCATGGTCATCCCTTTTGTTTTCCATTTACCACTCACATCCATACACACATCCCTCCATCTCCTCCATAACTTCTTCTTCTTCTTCTTCTTCTTCTTCTTCTATTCTTTCTTCTTTTATTCGAGGGCGAGCAACATTCTAAGTTTGGTGTGGTAAAAGCATAAGCTTTTTGTTTTTCCATTACTATTGATGGCACCTAAGACCGGAGAAACCTCTAGAAAAGAGGAAAGAGAAGACAATTGCTTCCATCTCTGAGCCATGGGAGATGGAAAGATTCATCTCACAAGCCCATCACTAAGAAAAGGATGGAGCAAACAAGAGAGCACATTCATGGATCTCAACAGGCACATGAAGAAGCTCATCATCAAGAAACCCCTGAGATACCTCAGGGGATGCAATCCCCTCCACATAAATACTGGGAGCAAATCAACATCTCCCTAGGAGAATTAAGTTCCAACATGGGACAATTAAGGGTGGAACATCAAGAGCACTCCATCATCCTTCATGAAATTAGAGAAGATCAAAAAGCAATAAGGGAGGAGCAGCAAAGACAAGGAAGAGACATAGAAGAGCTCAAGGACATCATTGGTTCCTCAAGAAGGAAATGCCACCATCACTAAGGTAGACTCATTCCTTGTTCTTACATTCTCTGTTTTTCGTTTTCTCTATGTTAAGTTCTTATCCATATTTGTGTCTTCATTACATGATCATTAGTATTTATTAACTTTGTCTTAAAGTTATGAATGTCCTATGAATCCATCACCTCTCTTAAATGAAAACTGTTTTAATTCAAAAGAACAAGAAGTACATGAGTTTCGAATTTATCCTTGAACTTAGTTTAATTATATTGATGTGGTGACAATACTTTTTGTTTTCTGAATGAATGCTTGAACAGTGCATATGTCTTTTGAAGTTGTTGTTTAAGAATGTTAAATATGTTGGCTCTTGAAAGAATGATGACAAGGAGACATGTTATTTAATAATCTGAAAAATCATAAAAATGATTCTTGAAGCAAGAAAAAGCAGCAAAGAACAAAGCTTGCAGAAAAAAAATAGCAAAAAAAAATAGAAAAAAAAGAAAGAAAAAGCAAGCAGAAAAAGCCAAAAGCTCTTAAAACCAAGAGGCAAGAGCAAAAAGCCAGTAACCCTTAAAACCAAAAGGCAAGGGCAATAAAAAAGATCCCAAGGCTTTGAGCATCAGTGGATAGGAGGGCCTAAAGGAATAAAATCCTGGCCTAAGCGGCTAAACCAAGCTGTCCCTAACCATGTGCTTGTGGCGTGAAGGTGTCAAGTGAAAACTTGAGACTGAGCGGTTAAAGTCAAGGTCCAAAGCAAAAAAAAGAGTGTGCTTAAGAACCCTGGACACCTCTAATTGGGGACTTTAGCAAAGTTGAGTCACAATCTGAAAAGGTTCACCCAGTTATGTGTCTGTAGCATTTATGTATCCGGTGGTAATATTGGAAAACAAAGTGCTTAGGGCCACGGCCAAGACTCATAAAATAGCTGTGTTCAAGAATCAACATACTAAACTAGGAGAATCAATAACACTATCTGAACTCTGAGCTCCTATAGATGCCAATCATTCTGAACCTCAATGGATAAAGTGAGATGCCAAAACTATTCAAGAGGCAAAAAGCTACAAGTCCCGCTCATCTGATTGGAGCTATGTTTCATTGATAGTTTGGAATTTATAGTATATTCTCTTCTTTTTTTCCTATTTGATTTTCAGTTGCTTGGGGACAAGCAACAATTTAAGTTTGGTGTTGTGATGAGTGGATAATTTATACGCTTTTTGGCATTGTTTTTAGTATGTTTTTAGTAGGATCTAGTTACTTTTAGGGATGTTTTCATTAGTTTTTATGTTAAATTCATATTTCTGGACTTTACTATGAGTTTGTGTGTTTTTCTGTGATTTCAGGTATTTTCTGGCTGAAATTGAGGGACTTGAGCAAAAATCAGATTCAGAGGTTGAAGAAGGACTGCTGATGCTGTTGGATTCTGACCTCCCTGCACTCAAAATGGATTTTCTGGAGCTACAGAACTCAAAATGGCACGCTTCCAATTGCGTTGGAAAGTAGACATCCAGGGCTTTCCAGCAATATATAATAGTTCATACTTTGGTCGAGTTTAGATGACGTAAAAGGGCGTTGAACGCCAGTTCTACGCTGCTGTCTGGAGTTAAACGCCAGAAACAAGTCACAAACCAGAGTTGAACGCCAGAAATACGTTACAACCTGGCGTTCAACTCCAGAAAGAGCCTCTGCACATGTAACATTCAAGCTCAGCCCAAGCACACACCAAGTGGGCCCCGGAAGTGGATTTATGCATCAATTACTTACTTTTGTAAACCCTAGTGACTAGTCTAGTATAAATAGGACTTTTTACTATTGTATTTGACATCTTCGGATCATCCCGAATTGTAATTTTGATCCTGTGATCTCGTTTTGGGGGCTGGCCATTCGGCCATGCCTGGACCTTTCACTTATGTATTTTCAAACGGTAGTGTTTCTGCACTCCATAGATTAAGGTGTGGAGCTCTACTGTTCCTCAAAGATTAATGCAAAGTACTACTGTTTTCTATTCAATTCAACTTATTCCGCTTCTAAGATATTCATTCGCACTTCAACATGAATGTGATGAACGTGAAAATCATCATCATTCCCTATGAACGCGTGCCTGACAACCACTTCCGATCTACCTTAGATTGAATGAGTATCTCTTAGATCTCTTAATCAGAATCTTCGTGGTATAAGCTAGATTGATGGCGGCATTCATGAGAATCTGGAAAGTCTAAACCTTGTCTGTGGTATTCCGAGTAGGATTCAGGGATTGAATGACTGTGACGAGCTTCAAACTCGTGAGTGCTGGGCGTAGTGACAGACGCAAAAGGAGGGTGAATCCTATTCCAGTATGATCGAGAACCTCAGATGATTAGCCGTGCTGTGACAGAGCATTTGGACCATTTTCACAAGAGGATGGGATATAGCCATTGACAACGGTGATGCCCTTACATAAAGCCAGTCATGGAAAGGAGTAAGACTGATTGGATGAAGACAGCAGGAAAGCAGAGGTTCAGAGGAACGAAAGCATCTCTATACACTTATCTGAAATTCTCACCAATGATATACATAAGTATTTCTATCCTTATTTTCTATCTATTTATTGTTTAATGTCGAAAACCCCATAACTATTTTATATCCGCCTGACTGAGATTTACAAGGTGACCATAGCTTGCTTCATACCAACAATCTCCGTGGGATCGACCCTTACTCACGTAAGGTTTATTACTTGGACGACCCAGTGCACTTGCTGGTTAGTTGTATCGAAGTTGTGAATGAAAAACGATTTATTAAGACGTGCGTATAGAGTTTCTGGCGCCGTTACCTGAGATCACAATTTCGTGCACCACGTCTCAGGGAGGAGTTGGAGCATGCCCGGGCTAATTATGCCGAGCTCCAGGGTCACCTTGTGGGTAGCGTGAACGCTGCTTATGAGAACCTGAAGGAGCAGGTTCGAGTTCTTGCCCCTGAGCTTGACCTTACTCTCTTTAGCCTTGACAACGTTGTAAAGGACGGTAAGATTGTCCCTGATGACCCTGATGACGATAATGTTGAACCTCTTTCTGTGCCAATTACCAAAGCCACTGTTGTGCCGACTTTTTCAGCTCCGCTCGCTGCGGTTAGTAATCCCGAACCAGAGCCTGATTGTCAGATATTAAATCGGGATGACAGGACGGTGGATGCAGTGCCCCTTCAGACTCGCCCTCCTTCACCTTGCTGCCGTGAAGCCTTCGGATCTTTCCTGATTATGTAAAATGTTTTGTGTAGATAGCCCAGCCTGTGGGCTTTAAAAGCTTTCTTTTTGTAATGTTGCTGACCGTTGACACTTTTTTTTCAGTTGCTTGTTTGTCAACTTTATTTTGGAAAACAAAAAATAGCTTTCAAGTTCTTGGGGCTGATTTGGGTAGCCTCTTTGAACTTGTTTTTATTATAACTTCATGCTTTTAATATCATGTCGGTCTTTATCTATCTTGGTACCTTTTTTAGGTTTTGGTAGTGCTGGAGCCTTGTTGCTCGACCTCTTTGGATTGCTTTTGTACTTGTGGCTTTGATTCCTTTGAGGCTTTTGAAGTTATTTCTAGTAATCCTGTTTTGTTTGGACCTTTTACGAGGTCTCTGCCATGTATTACTTTTATCATTTTTTTTGTGGGCCGACTTCGTCCTGTCGGGTCCTTCTTTATGTGGGCTGACTTCGTCGTGTCGGGTCCTTCTTTATGTGGGCTGACTTCGTCATGTCGGGTCCTTCTAGGTTATTTTGTAATCCTCTTTCTTGGACCTTGTTCAGGTCTCTTTCAGGGAATACTTATATAACTTTATGTTTTGGGCCGACTTCGTCATGTCGGGCCCTTCTAAATTATTTTTGTAATCCTCTTTCTTGGACCTTGTTCAGGTCTCGTTCAGGAAATACTTATATAACTTTATGTTTTGGGCCGACTTCGTCATGTCGTGCCCTTCTAAGTTATTTTTGTAATCCTCTTTCTTGGACCTTGTTCAGGTCTCTTTCAGGGAATACTTATATAACTTTATTTTTTGGGCCGACTTCGTCATGTCGGGCCCTTCTAAGTTATTTTTGTAATCCTCTTTCTTGGACCTTGTTCAGGTCTCTTTCAAGGATTACTTTTTATAACTTTTATGTTTTGGGCCGACTTCGTCATGTCGGGCCCTTCTAAGTTATTTTTGTAATCCTCTTTCTTGGACCTTGTTCAGGTCTCTTTCAGGGATTACTTTTTATAACTTTATGTTTTGGGCCGACTTCGTCATGCCGTGCCCTTCTAAGTTATAGTAATCCTCTTTTAAAGGGTTGGCCAGACCTCTTTCCAGGGTTTACTTATAACTTTGGTCGACTGGTCCGACTTCTTAACGTCGGCCAGTCTTTAAGTTATTATTTAGCAATCCATCTTATCAAGACCTCGTCAGGTCCTTTCTCCGGATCACTTTCGATAACTTCTTGCATTATTCCGTTTTCATCTTTGCCGATTTGTAGAAGTTCGGTTCAATCCTCGTTTGGTCGACCTTTAGATGAATTTGGTTTTCATCTCTGTTGGTCTTTATCGTGATCGTGCAGTGAATTTGTTTTTCACTTTCTGCCGATCTGTTGCTTTATAATCGGACGATGAATGTTTCAGATTAATGCGTCTTGAAAACTTATAGAACATCTAATATATTTTATTTAAAAGAAAATGCAAATATGTACATGCAGAGTTTTTATCCTTTTAAGTCGGATAATTTATGGATCTCGGCTTGGTGCCTCATTAAAAAACCTTTTCAGGAAAAAGAGTGCATCTTATGCTAAGATCCTTTACCATCCCTAGCTATAGTACCTTCTTAGGTTGCAGGCGTGCCATGACCTAGGAAGCTCTCGTCCATCGAGTTTGGACAGTCTGTAGTACCCCTTCCCAAGCACTTCTATGACTCAGTAGGGTCCTTTCCAGTTTGCTGCCAGCTTTTCTTCTCTAGGTCGAGTTGTTCCGATATCGTTTCGGATTAGAATGAGGTCATTTTTGGCGAAACCTCATGGCACCACCTTTTGATTATATCTAGAAGCCATTCGATGCTTTAGTGCTTCTTCCCTGATCCGAGCTTTTTCTTGAATTTTCGAGAGTAGATCGAGTTCTTCCCTTTGAAGCTGGGAGTTAGCTTCTTCATTATAGTGGATCACTCTAGGCGATCCTTCTTCGATCTCTACTGGGATCATTGCCTCCATTCCGTATGCTAATCGGAAGGGTGATTCCTTTGTGGTGGAATGCGGTGTTGTTCGATATGCCCATAGGACTTGTGGAAGCTCTTCAGCCCAGGCACCCTTTACGTCCTGTAATCTCTGTTTTAGTCCTACCAATATGACCTTGTTGGCGGCCTCGGCTTGTCCATTGGCTTGGGGATGTTCTACGGAAGTGAAATGGTGTTTTATGTTCAAGTCGGCCACTAGCTTTCTGAAGCCTGTATCTGTGAATTGGGTGCCCTTGTCTGTGGTGATGGAGTATGGAACCCCGAACCTTATGACAATGTTCCTATATAGGAATTTTCGACTTCTTTGAGCAGTGGCATTAGCTAGGGGTTCTGCCTCGATCCATTTTGTGAAATAGTCTACCCCTACTATGAGGAATTTAACTTGTCCCAATCCCTGAGGGAAAGGTCCGAGAAGATCAAGTCCTTATTTTGCGAATGGCCAAGGTGAGGTCACGCTGATGAGCTCCTCTGGGGGGCGATGTGAAAGTTGGCATGTTTTTGACAGGGTGGACATGTCTTTACGAACTCTGTGGCCTCTTTTTGTAGGGTTGGCCAATAAAATCCTGCCCGAAGTACTTTTTTAGTAAGTGCTTGTGCTCCGAGATGATTGCCACAAATGTCACTGTGTATTTCTTCTAGAACTTCCTTTGTGTTGGAAGTCGGCACGCATTTTAACAATGGTATTGAAATCCCTCTTTTGTATAGAGTATTATTTATGATAGTGTAGTGTTGTGCCTCCCATTTTAACCTCTTTGCCTCTTTTTCACCTGTGGGGAGTGTTTCTGTTTTGAGGTATTTAATTATGGGGGTCATCCATCCTTGATCCTGACCTGTTATGGTTAGGATTTTTTCTTCTTCTGAGATTGACAAGAATGCAGCATTTCTTGGATGAGGCTTCTATTGTTGCCCCCTGGTTTGGTGCTGGCTAGTTTTGAGAGTGCGTCAGCTCGGGCATTCTGTTCTCGGGATATGTGACGGACTTCATATTCTCCTATCTATCCGAGCTATTCCCTGGTTTTGTCAAAATATTTCTTCATGGTGGGATCTCTGGCTTGGTAGCTCCCTGCTATTTGTGAAGTGACTACTTGTGAATCACTGAAGATGATGAGCTTTTGAGCTCCAACTTCTCTAGCCAGCTTCAAACCAGCTAGTAGTGCCTCATATTCTGCTTGGTTGTTTGAGGCAGAGAACCCGAATTTAAGGGAGAGTTCAATTTGGGTTCCTTGATCGCTTTCAATTATCATGCCTGCGCCGCTTCCAATTTTATTTGAGGAACCATCCACGTAGAGACTCCATTCTATGGGGGTTCCGGGGTGTCCGTAAATTTTGCGATGAAGTCGGCTAGGTATTGTGACTTAATGGCTGTCTGAGCTTTGATGCGTGAGCATCTTTCCTATCTTTTCCTAGTGAATTTGCATCTAATTTATTGAGTTTAATAAAGAATTAATTATTTTTTAGCCAATATGGATGCTACTTTGAGTCTTTTGTAATTTTGTTTATTTTAGATAGCATTCGGCGGAATTTGATAGAGTTTCTGCAGCACAAGAATCAAAGGAGATGGCAGCGACAAGCGACGCATACGCATGACTGATGCATACGCATGAATTTGGAGCTTTCCATGGCGACGCATGCGCGTGACTGACGCGTACGCGTGATTTGAAGATTTGCTCAGCGACGCGTGCGCGTGACCGACGCGTCCGTGTGACTTACAGAAAAGATCATCAACGCGTACGCGTGATTGACGCGTACGCGTGACATGCACCACGTGCAAGAAACGCAGAAAAATGATGGGGGTGATTTCTGGGCTGTTTTAACTCAGTTTCCAACCCAGAAAACACAGATTAGAAGCTGCAGAATGGACAAAACAAGTGGTCCCCACCCATCAATTGAAAACTTGATTATTTAGTTAATTTTGATTTAAATTCAAATTTGAATTCTAGGAAAAGATATTATTTTAATTTTAAAAATTAGATTTTAAATTTATTAGGATTAGTTATAAAAGGGAGAAGAAACCTCTCTTTTAGAGGAGGTCCTGGGGAGGATCCCATTCCATCCCAATTTACAATTCGTATTTTCTCTGAACCATGAGCAACTAAACCTCCACTGTTAAGGTTAGGAGCTCTGTCTATTGTATGGATTGATACTATTATTTTTCTATTTTAATTCATGTTTTGATTTATATTTAAGAATTGTTTTCGTTCTTTATTTTATGAATTTGGGTGGAACGGAAGTATGACCCTCTTTCTAAATGCGTTCTTGTATAACTTGGAAAAGCTCTTTACTTGAACAACAGCTTGAAAACATATTCTCCTAAATTTCTAATTTCTCTGGATTTAATAGGATACGTGACATATAATCCTTTTATGTTTGGGTAATTAGGATTTCTGTGGCATATAACTAGAATTGAACTTTACCCCCTAATTGGAATTAATTAACCAAGGAATTGGCTGTTAATGAATTTTAGAAGAGACTAGAAAGGTCTAAGGAATTAGGGTCTAGTCACATATAGTTGCCATAAATTAGATCTTACATGATTAAAATAAAATAATAAGAAAAGTCAATCCGGAAAATAGATAACTCTGAAACCTTAACTGTTTCTTCATATTTTATTCCTCACCTATTCACCTGCCTGTCTTCAAACTCTTCTATGTTTTTTTATGCTTTTGAACTTCCAAACACTATTTTCTGTTTGTCTAACTAATCCTATCAAATACTATTGTTGCTTAATCCATCAATCCTCATGGGATCGACCCTTACTCACGTAAGATATTACTTGGTACGACCTGGTGCACTTGCCAGTAAGTTTGTGGGTTATAAATACCGCCCCAAGTTTTTAGCGCCGTTGTCGGGGATTGACTGTGATTAACAACTATTAGTTGTTTGATTGTTTAGATTAGGCGTTTTAATTTTAATTTTTAGTAAATATTATTTTATTATTTTTTCAAAAAAAATTTAATAAAATTTAAAATTTCCCTTGTTTTCTTTTTTTTCGTAGCAACCCCCCTCCCCTATTTCGTTTTCTTTCATTTTTTTCTTTTATTATTTAATAAATACAAAAAAATATTTAAATTTTTAAATAAATAAATGGTACTAACATTTTTTTTTAATTTCTGAAATTAAGTTTGGTGTCTCCTAGTTAGTTTTATTTTAATTCTTCTTATTTTAATTTTTAGAATTCTGTTCTTTCTTCTTTGTTTTCCTGTTTACCACATGGTGCATTTAATTCTGTTTGTTGTGTTGTGCTAAAGAAAAATAATGGAGAGAGATCACATGGGTTACTACTCCCACCCAAGTATACTCGAATTTTGGTTGGCAAAGTCAAAACCAAAGAAACTTCAATGCTCCATGTTCCAACTATCAAGAACCACCATCTCCATATTCATATCAAGAACCACCATCTCCATATCCATACCAAGAACCACCACCTCTTTATCCATATCAAGAACCATCATCTTTCTACCCATATCAAGAGCCACTATCTTCCTATTCATACCAAGAACCATCCTCTTTTTACACTTATCAAGAACCATCACCTCCTCCTTATTCATTTCAAATACCATCAGATCTTGAGCTTCTCATGAAAGAATGCATACATGATATAAAGACAAGTGTCAAAAATATCGAGAAACATGTGCAGTTGATTATCAAATCACAGGAAGAGGAGCAAGCAAATTCCTTCCCAAGAGATAGAATACAAGATCCTATAGAAGAAAGTGAGGAAATCAATCAAAAGAGTTCATACTCTAGTGAACTAGAGAACTTTCCATCCTCACATATGGAAGAAGAGGAAGATGCAAAAACAAAGGAGGAAGATGCACCCACAAAGGAGGAAGATGCACAACCTCCCATGATCTTGGTAAGCAATGAAGAAGAGATTGAATTAGAAGACAGCTACCAAGAGGAAGAGGTTGAAATTGAGGAAGCCTGCAAAGAAGTGAAAGAATTCAAAGAAGAACACAAGGGAGTGGAGCTTGCAAGACCTCTCCTAAAGCCATCACCATCCAATACAACATTCAAGTGGGTAAAATTTCTATCTTTAACCTTTACATTCCCACTTGAATATGGGCTACTGGAGACAGATGGTAAACTTAGAGCTCTTTATGGCATTAAGAGTAAGAGGAAGATGGTTAGTGGTAAGAGTTGTCAAGCAAGGTTCAATATGGTTGTATGCTCCAAATTGAAGTGCAAGGATTGGTGTAGAGCTCAATTGAATGGGTCTAGAAGATTGTTTGGATGTCTCTGTGAGAATTCAGATCAATTGCCACCCGATGGGAACAATGGTGATCCACAAGAAGACGGGTGTAAAAGCAAGGTTTGGGACCCTAGAATTCATTCTCACAATCAACACTATTGGGGCTGCTTCAACTTGCACGAAGGAGTTATGCGCCTAGTTTGGAATCCCAGTGGCCATTGGATTAACAAACATTGGTGGAGATTCCTGGATCAGTACAAGCACAAGCCACCATGACAAGGAGCTCACCATATGTCCAACTTAAGGACTTTAACTAAAAGTGCTAGGTGGGAGACAACCCACCGTGGTATGATCATTCCTTTTCATTCTTAGCTTTATTTTGTTTTATTTTTATTAGTAGTAGTTTTCTTACTTATTTGATTTTTCTTGAGTTTTCACTATTTTTCTAATCATGCAGCTATCTTAGAACAGGAACCGGATATATATATAAAAAAAAACGGCACACGACGCGCAAGCATCGCTGACACGTACGCGTCAAATGGGTGTGCGTGAAAAATAAATTTGAATAGAGAGCTGCGCGGGAGTGACACAGGAAGGATGCCTCTAGCATAAACAAACCTACGCGTACGCGTACCCCACGCGTGCGCCATTCATGATTTTGGCACTCCACGCGTCCGCGTCATCGACGCGTACGCGTGACTTCGCAAATCGGTGTAAAAGGTGTTTGGGCAGAGAGTTGTGCTAGCTTGGGGCTGAAAGTGTGCTAAAAGCACAAAATTACCCACGCGTACGCGTCCCTGACGCGTGCGCGTCATTTGACCAAACGGCTATCCACGCGTGCGCGTGAATGACGCGCACGCGTCGTATGAAATTATTGGTTCTCAAGCCATGCGAACAGAGAGTTGCGCGCACGCAGGGTTGGCTTCGCGCGAATCGCGCAAAACCCAGGGCACGCGGACGCTTGCCTGACGCTTCCGCGTCATAGAAAATCTCGCGACCCACGCGTACGCGTGCCGTAGTTTGTCGCCAGTTTTTAATTTTTTTATTCTCTCTCCCAAATCCTAAATCTCTCTTGTTCTTTTATCCTTTTATTCTTATTTCAGTATAATATTTGTTTCTTTTTATTTTCAGTTCTTCTTTGCTTGAGGACAGGCAAACCTTTAAGTTTGGTGTTGACGCTTCACTTATAGGTTTTCTGTTTAATTTTATGGCACTAAGGGAGGTGAATCATCTTCACAAAGGAGCACAACTTGAAGAATAAAATGACCGCTCGGATAACTAAGGTGGTTGAGTTCCTTTCATTTTTTATTCCTTCCCGCTTTTATTATATTATGTTCTGGTTTCCTGCTACTTTGTTTTGTTTATTGCATGATCCTTTATTAGTAGATTCATAGGTTCTAGTTTAATTTTTCTGTTAAGTGCTTTAATTCTGAAAGATGTCTCATGTATTGCCCACTAAGCTTGAAATCAAAAAGAAAGAAGAACAGATGAAGTGCATGAGAATTTGAGTTTAATTTTTAGAGTAGTCTCACTTACTTAGATGTGGTGGTATTTTCTGTGATTCTAAATGAATGCTTGAACAGTACATATTTTTTCTAGTGAAGTATATGAATGTTAAAATTGTTGGCTCTTGAAAGAATGGTGAAAAAGAGAAATATTATTGATAATCTGAAAAATCATAAAATTGATTCTTGAAGCAAGAAAAAGCAGTGAAAAACACAAAGCTTGCGAAAAAAATAAAATAAAATAAAATAAAGAAAAAAAAGAAACAAGCAGAAAAAGCCAATAACCCTTTAAACTAAAAGGCAAAGGGTAAAAAGGATCCAAGACTTTGAGCATTAATGGATAGGAGGGCCCAAAGGAATAAAATCCTGGCCTAAGCGGCTAAATCAAGCTGTCCCTAACCATGTGCTTGTGGCGTGACGGTGTCAAGTGAAAAGCTTGAGACCGAGCGGTTAAAGTCGTGATCCAAAGCAAAAAGAGTGTGCTTAAGAACTCTGGGTACCTCTAACTGGGGACTCTAGCAAAGCTGAGTCACAATCTGAAAAGGTTCACCCAATTATGTGTCTGTGGCATTTCTGTATCCGGTGGTAATACTGGAAAACAAAATGCTTAGGGTCACGACCAAGACTCATAAAGTAGTTGTGTTCAAGAATCAACATACTGAACTAGGAGAATTAATAACACTATCTGAATTCTGAGTTCTTATGAATGCCAATCATTTTGAACTTCAAAGGATAAAGTGAGATGCCAAAACTATTCAGGATTGCAGTTGTAAACCCCACTATAAGAAAAGACATGAGCTTAATCAAACTCTCATTCTCATACAAATTCACACACTAAGCTTATATTAGTTTTAGTTGCTTAAGGACAAGCAACAGTTTAAGTTTGGTGTTGTGATGCGTGAGCATCTTTCCTATCTTTTCCTAGTGAATTTGCATCTAATTTATTGAGTTTAATAAAGAATTAATTATTTTTAGCCAATGTGGATGCTACTTTGAGTCTTTTGTAATTTTGTTTATTTTAGGTAGCATTCAGCGGAATTTGATGGAGTTTCTGCAGCACAAGAATAAAAGGAGATGGCAGCGATGAGCGACGCATACGCGTGACTGACGCGTACGCGTGACATGCACCACGTGCAGGAAACGCAGAAAAATGATGGGGGGCGATTTTTGGGCTGTTTTAACTCAGTTTCCAGCCCAGAAAACATAGATTAGAACCTGTAGAATGGACAAAACAAGTGGTCCCCACCCATCAATTGAAGACTTGATTATTTAGTTAATTTTGATTTAAATTCAAATTTGAATTCTAGGAAAAGATATTATTTTAATTTTAAAAATTAGATTTTAAATTTATTAGGATTAGTTATAAAAGGGAGAAGAAACCTCTCTTTTAGAGGAGGTCCTAGGGAGGATCCCATTCCATCCCAATTTATAATCCGTATTTTCTCTGAACCGTGAGCAACTAAACCTCCACTGTTAAGGTTAGGAGCTCTGTCTATTGTATGGATTGACACTATTATTTTTCTATTTTAATTCATGTTTTGATTTATATTTAAGAATTGTTTTCGTTCTTTATTTTATGAATTTGGGTGGAACGGAAGTATGACCCTCTTTCTAAATGCGTTCTTGTATAACTTGAAAAAGCTCTTTACTTGAACAACAGCTTGAAAACATATTCTCCTAAATTTCTAATTTATCTGGATTTAATAGGATACGTGACATATAATCCTTTTATGTTTGGGTAATTAGGATTTTTGTGGCATATAACTAGAATTGAACTTCACCCCCTAATTGGAATTAATTAACCAAGGAATTGGCTATTAATGAATTTTAGAGGAGACTAGAAAGGTCTAAGGAATTAGGGTCTACTCACATATAGTTGCCATAAATTAGATCTTACATGATTAAAATAAAATAATAAGAAAAGTCAATCCGGAAAATAGATAACTCTGAAACCTTAACTGTTTCTTCATATTTTATTCCTCACCTATTCACCTGCCTGTCTTCAAACTCTTCTTTTTTTTTTATGCTTTTGAACTTCCAAACACTATTTTTTGTTTGTCTAACTAATCCTATCAAACACTATTGTTGCTTAATCCATCAATCCTCGTGGGATCGACCCTTACTCACGTAAGGTATTACTTGGTACGACCCGGTGCACTTGCCGGTAAGTTTGTGGTTATAAATACCGCACCAAGCTTTGTATTGAAGATCAAATTCGGACAACTTGACTGCCCATTGCAAAATCCTACCCGCTAGATCTGTTTTCTGCAAAATCCCTTTTATAGGCTGGTTAGTCCAAACCCTGATGATGTGGGCTTGGAAGTATTGACGAAGTCGTCGAGATGTTAGTATGAGGGCGTATGCAAATTTTTCTATTTTTTGGTAGTTTAGCTCGGATCCTTGTAATGTTTTACTGATGAAGTATACGGGTTGTTTCCCACTGTCGTCTTCTCAAACTAGTGCTGACGCTATTGCACGACTTCCTACTGCGAGGTATAATGTGAGTGGTTCTCCTTCTCGTGGCCGAGTTAGGATAGGTGGTTGTTCCAGGAATCTTTTGAAATCTTGGAAAGCTTGCTCGCACTCCTTTGTCCATTCGAACTTTTTTCCTTTCCTTAGAGTAGCGTAGAAGGGGAGAGATCTTATTGCCGATCCAATTAGAAATTTGGACAAGGCTGCCAGCCTTCCGTTGAGTTGTTGTACTTCTTTGACAGAAGTCGGGCTCTTCATGTCAAGTATGGCCCGACAGTTATCCGGATTTGCCTCTATTCCTCTTTTCGTGAGCATAAAACCCAAGAATTTGCCAGCTTCTACTGCGAAGGTGCATTTTGCAGAATTGAGTCGCATGTCATGCTTTGTTATAGTGTCGAACACCTGAGTCAGGTCGGACAATAGCATCTCCTCACTTTGTGTCTTTATTAACATGTCGTCCACATAGACTTCCATGATTTTTCTGATTTGATTGGTAAAGATTTTGTTCATTAATATCTGATAAGTAGCTCCCGCATTTTTGAGACCAAAAGGTATGACAATGTAGCAATAGTTTGCTTTTGGGGTTAAGAATGAAGTTTTTTCTTGGTCGGGTGGATACATTGGGATTTGGTTGTATCCCGAGTATGCGTCCATAAACGAGAGGTATTTATATCCGGAGGAGGCATCTACCAGAGCGTCGATACTTGGGAGTGGATAAGGATCTTTTGGGCAGGCTTTGTTGAGATCGGTGTAATCGGTACACATTCGCCATTTCCCATTTGATTTTTTCACCAAGACGACGTTAGCTAGCCATAATGGATACTTAACTTCTCTTATGAATCCTGCCTCTAGTAGAGCTTGTACCTGCTCTTCCACAGCTCGGGATCGTTCTGGCCTGAGCTTTCTTTGCCTTTGTTGTACTGGCCGAGATTCCGGGTAGACCGCCAACTTGTGGCACATTAATTTGGGGTCTATACCCGGCATGTCTGCTGCTTTCCATGCAAAGAGGTCGACATTATCTCGTAAGAACTGTACGATTGATTCTTTTATGTCTCTCTTTAGGTTCGTACCAATATTGGTTGTTTGGTCCGGGATATCAGTGTGTGGTGGAAATTTGCATTTTCCAGTATAATGGTGATGACCATGGGATCGTCGTGTCCTGAGATGACACCAGATGCGTCTTCTTTAGTGAAGGTAATGGCGGGGATGTCGAGTGCTTCCTCCTTCCCCTCGACATGATATACTTCTTTGAGATATCTTTTGCGAGATGATTTAGAAATTCCTCCTCCTGTAAACCCTCAGTGTATCATATGGACATGCCTTTCTGGCGTACGAGGTGATCGCTCAGTTCATCCGACATCCTCATCCCTTCTTCTTTTTCTTTGCTCGTCGTCCCGGGTGGCCAGATACCAATCTAATTTTCCTTCTCTTACTAATTTTTCTATGACATTTTTTAAGTCAAAACATTCGTTGGTGGAATGCCCACGGATTCGATGGTATTCACAATATTCGGTCCGATTTCCTCCTCCTTTTTTGTCTTTGAGTGGTCGAGCTGTGGGTAATTTTTCTGTGTGACAGACTTCTTTGTAGACGTCCACAAGGGACACCCGAAGTGGGGGTGTAATTGTGGTATTTTTTTATTTTTTCCCCATGTCGATCTTCCTTCCTTTTGGATTCTTTATCCTTGTCCCGGGGGGGATAGGGAAATCCGAATTTTGAGGTTTCTCCTAGTAAAAAATTTTCCTCCATGTTGATGTATTTCTTCGCTTGTTCTTGCACTTCGTTCAGAGATATGGGGTATTTTTTTGATATAGATTGGCTAAAAGGTCCCTCTCGTACGCCATTGATGAGGCCCATGATGGCGGCCTCTGTTGGGAGGCTTTGTATGTCTAGGCATGTTTTGTTGAATCTTTCCATGTAGTTGCGAAGACTTTTCCGATCTCCTTGCTTGATTCCTAATAGACTGGGGGCGTATTTAGCCTTATCTTTTTGGATGGAGAATCTGGCCAGGAACTTTTTGGCTAAGTTGTCGAAGCTCGAGATGGACCTAGGAGGTAGATTGTCGAACCATCTAATCGCTGTCTTTGTTAGAGTTGTTGGAAAGGCTTTGCAGCGAACTGCATCTGAGGCATCGGTGAGGTACATTCTACTTCTGAAATTGCTGAGGTGATGGTTGGGATCTGTAGTGCCATCGTACAAAGTCATATCCGGGATCTTAAAGTCCTTCGGGATTTTGTTCTTCATGATTTCCTTGGTGAATGGATCTTGATCCTTGCGGGAGCTATCCTTATGAGAGGATTGATTATCTTTGGCCTTGAGATCGGGTTCGATTTTTAGGAGTTTGTCCTCCAATTCCCGGCGTCATCTTATTTTCCTTTGTAGGTTTTTCTCAGCTTTCCGTTGATGCTCCGCCCCTTTTTCGAGTTTCTTCAAGCGATCCTGGAGTGCCTCCATGGCTTCCATAGTTGGTGAATTGCCGTTTTTGTTAGGTTGAGGAGTATCTTTTGCTGTGGTGTCCATGTTCTTGTGCGGCGTTCTATCTTCCAGATCTGAGTTGTGATCGTTGTCATGATTGTCCGTCATGGTGATGGGATGACTCCCGAATTCCCAGCAACGGCGCCAATGTTTCGGGGGTTACCTGAAACTGTGGGTCGATCTCGGACGAGATCTTCTGTGCTGGTCGGAGATGACGTGTCCGGCTGGTGGGTGGCGGCCGGAGCTGTCGTGTCCGACTTGAAGGACTAGCTGCACTGCTGATCCTTCGTCACCGGAGGGTGGGGGTACCTGCAAGGGACTCCGATGCTTAAGTTAGCAAGGGTATTAGCAGGTTTTTTTTATGTAGAATCATAGTATGAGTTATACCTGGGTGCTCCAGTGTATTTATAATGGTGTAGAGTGGCCTTTTTAGATAAGATAAGTTAGTCATCTTATCTTTATCTTATCCTTTGGGTGAGGTCAGCTTATCTTCAAGGGAACCGCCCTTATCCCTATAGGCTTGGGCCGCCTTATGGTCTGGGTCGTGTTTCTTGAGTTGGGCCCCTTTTGGGCTTTCCTGTCGATTTAGCCGAGCTCTTTGAGAAGAGGTCGGATGATCTAACCTGAAGAGGTCGGTCGCTTTGTTGCTAATCATCCCGGGTCGGATAGCTCGACCCAGGATATGAACAGTATCTTCATTATAGAGGATCATTCTAGGAGATCCTTCTTCTATCTCTACGGGGATCATTGCCTCCATTCCGTAAGCAAGTCGAATGGTGATTCCCCATTAGTTGAGTGTGGTGTTGTCCGATATGCCCATAAGACTTGCGGGAGCTCTTCAGCCTAAGCTCCCTTAGCATCCTGTAACCTCCGTTTTAACCCGGCCAGTATGACTTTGTTGGCGGCTTCCGCTTGTCCATTGGCTTGTGGGTGCTCTACAGAGGTGAACTGGTGCTTGATTTTTAGATCAGCTACCAGATTTCTAAAGCCTGTGTCAATGAATTGAGTACCATTATCTGTGGTGATAGAGCATGGGACCCTAAATCTTGTGATAATGTTTTTGTATAAAAATTTCCGACTTTTTTGGACTGTGGCATTAGCTAATGGCTCTGCCTTAATCCACTTTGTGAAGTAGTCTATGCCTACGATGAGGAACTTGACTTGTCCGGATCCCTGGGGGAAGGGTCCAAGGAGGTCGAGCCCCTACTTTGCGAATGGCTAGGGTGAAGTAACGCAGATGAGCTCCTCGGGTGGAGCTTTGTGGAAGTTGGCGTGCTTTTGGCAGGGTAGGCATGTCTTGACAAACTCTGTTGCTTTCCTTTGTAAGGTCGGCCAGTAGAAACCAACTCGGAGTACCTTTTTAGCAAGGGCTCGTGCTCCGAGATGATTGCTGCACGCGCCACTGTGGACTTCTTCGAGAACTTCCTTTGTAGCGGAGGTCGGGACGCATTTTAGGAGGGGAGTGGAGATTCCTCTCTTATACAGGACGTTTTGTATTATGGTGTAGTACTGAGCTTCTCGTACTAGCCTCTTTGCCTCCCTTTTGTCTGTTGGGAGTGTTTCTGACTTTAGGTAGTTAATTATGGGAGTCATCCATCCTTGATCCTATTCTGAGATGGCTAGGATCTTCTCTTCCTCCAAGGTTGATGGATTTCAGAGAGTTTCTTGGATGAGGCTTCTATTGTTGCCCCCTGGTTTGGTGCTGGCTAGTTTTGAGAGTGCATCAGCCCAGGTATTCTGCTCTCGGGGTATATGCCGGACATCATATCCCTTAAATTGTCTGAGCTGTTCTTTGGTTTTGTCAAGGTACTTTCTCATAGTGGGATTCGTATCTTGATAGCTCCCTTCTATCTGCGAAGTGACTACTTGGGAGTTGGTGCACGAAATTGTGATCTCTAAAACGGCGCCAACAACTTGGTATGCACGAATGTAATCTTAACTCTTTGTCACAACTCCGCACAACTAACCAGCAAGTGCACTGGGTCGTCCAAGTAATAAACCTTACGTGAGTAAGGGTCGATCCCATGGAGATTGTCGGCTTGAAGCAAGCTATGGTCATATTGTAAATATCAATCAGGCAGATTCAAATGGTTATGAGGTTTTGATAATTAAATATAAATAAAATATAAAATAAAGATAGAAATACTTATGTAATTCATTGGTGAGAATTTCAGATAAGCGTATGGAGATGCTTTGCTCCTTCTGAATGTTTGCTTTCCTATTGCCTTCATTCAATCATTCATACTCCTTTCCATGGCAAGCTGTATGTTGGGGGATCACCGTTGTCAATGGCTACCGTCCGTCCTCTCAATGAAAATGGTCCAAATGCGCTGTCACCGCACGGCTAATCAGCTGTTGGTTCTCGATCATGTTGGAATAGGATCCATTGATCCTTTTGCGTCTGTCACTACGCCCAACACTCGCAAGTTTAAAGCTCGTCACAGTCATCCCATCCCAGATCCTACTCGGAATACCATAGACAAGGTTTAGACTTTTCGGATCTCAAGAATGGCTGCCAATAATTCTAGCCTATACCACGAAGGTTTTAATCTTAGATTAGAAACCCAAGAGATACACATTCAAGCTTGTTTGCATGTAGAACGGAAGTGGTTGTCAGGCACGCGTTCATAGGTGAGAATGGTGATGAGTGTCACATAATCATCACATTCATCATGTTCTTGTGTGCGAATGAATATCTTAGAGAAGAAATAGGCTTGAGTTGAATAGAAAAATAATAGTACTTTGCATTGATTCATGAGGAACAGCAGAGCTCCACACCTTAATCTATGGGGTGTAGAAACTTCACCATTGAAAATACAAAAGTAATGGAGGTCCAGGCATGGCCAAATGGCCAGCCCCCATAAAGGTCTAAGATAGCATAAGACTAATCAAAGATTGAAAATACAATAGCAAAAGGTCCTATTTATAGAGAACTAGTAACCTAGGGTTTACAGAAATGAGTAAATGATGCAAAAATCCACTTCCGGGGCCCACTTGGTGTGTGCTTGGGCTGAGCATTGAAGCTTTTACATGTAGAGACTTTTCTTGGAGTTAAACGCCAACTTTGGTGCCAGTTTGGGCGTTTAACTCCAGCTTTTATGCCAGTTCTGGCGTTTTGACGCCATAATTTTTATGCTGACTTGGAACGCCGGTTTGGGCCATCAAATCTCGAGCAAAGTATGGATTATTATATATTGCAGGAAAGCCCAGGATGTCTACTTCCCAACGCAATTGAGAGAGCGTCAATTGGGCTTCTGTAGCTCGAGAAAATTCATTTCGAGTGCAGGAGGGTCAGAATCCAACAGCATCTGCAGTCCTTTTTCAGCCTCTGAATTAGATTTTTGCTCAGGTCCCTCAATTTCAGCCAGAAAGTACCTGAAATAATAGAAAAACACAGAAACTCATAGTAAAGTCCAAAAATGTGAATTTTGAATAAAAACTAATAAAAATATACTAAAAAGTAATTAAAACATGCTGAAAACTACCTAAAAACAATGCCAAAAAGCGTATAAATTATCCGCTCACCAGGAGTCGCTGAAGATGGTAAGTCTTTGAGCTCCAACTTCCCTAGCCAGCCTCAAACCAGCTAGTGGTGCTTCATATTCAGCTTGATTATTTGAGGCCGAAAATTTGAACTTTAAGGATAGCTCGATTTGGGTTCCCTGATCGCTCTCTAAAATGACGCCTGCGCCACTCCCGGCTTTGTTTGAGGAGCCATCTACATAAAGGCTCCACTTTGTGGGGGTGCCCGGGATGTCAGTATACTCTGCGATGAAGTCGGCCAGGTACTGGGATTTAATAGCTATCCAGGCTTCATACTTGATGTCGAATTCGGACAACTCGACTGCCTATTGTAGGATTCTTTCAGCTAAGTCTGTTTTCTGTAAGATCTCCTTTATGGGTTGGTTGGTCCGTACTCTGATGGTGTGAGCTTGAAAGTATGGTCGGAGTCATCGGGAAGTGAGTATGAGGGCGTAGGCAAACTTTTCTATCTTTTGATAGTTTAGTTCAGCCCCTTGTAGAGCCTTACTGATGAAGTAGATGGGTTGTTGCCCACTTTCATCCTCTCTGACCAACGTTGAGGCTATTGTCCGACTCCCTACGGCGAGGTATAGTATGAGCTCTTCACCTTCCCGAGGTCGAGTAAGGACAGGTGGTTGCCCCAGAAATTTTTTGAAATCTTGGAAGGCTTGTTCGCATTCTGGGGTCCACTCGAACCTCTTTCCTTTCCTTAATGTTGCATAGAAGGGGAGAGATCTTAAGGCTGATCTAGTTAGGAATCTAGACAGAGCTGCTAGTCTTCCGTTAAGCTGCTGGACCTCTTTGACACAAGTCAGACTTTTCATGTGAAGTATAGCCTGACACTTATCTGGGTTTGCTTCGATTCCTCTTTGGGTGAGCATGAAGCCCAGGAATTTGCCAGCTTCTACCGCAAAGGTACACTTTGCGGGATTAAGTCGCATGCCATGCTCTCTTATGGTGTCGAACACTTTAGCGAGGTCGGGTAACAACGATTCCTCACTTTGCGTTTTTACCAGCATGTCGTCTACATAAACTTCCATTAGCTTTCCAATGTGATCGGCGAAGACTTTGTTCATCAGTCTTTAGTAGGTAGCCCCTGCGTTCTTGAGTTTGAAGGGCATAACTATATAGCAATAGTTTGCCTTTGGGGTTAGGAACGATGTCTTCTCTTGGTCAGGTTGATACATTGGGATTTGGTTGTATCCTGAGTAAGCGTCCATGAAGGAGAGGTATTGATAGCCTGACGAAGCGTCGACTACTGTGTCGATGTTCGGGAGTGGGTAGGGATCCTTTGGGCAGGCTTTGTTGAGGTCGGTGTAATCGGTGCACATCCGCCACTTCCCATTTGACTATTTGACCAACACCACATTGGCTAGCCATAGTGGGTATTTTACTTCCCTTATGAACCCTGCCTCCAGCAAGGCCTGTACCTGCTCCTCTACAGCCCGCGACCTTTCCTGGCCGAGACCCTGGGTATACGGCTAACTTGTGGCATATTAGTCCGGGATCGATACCAGGCATGTCAGCGACCTTCCATGCAAAGAGGTCGGAATTGCCTTTTAGGAGCTTTATTAGCAGTTCCTTTGAGTCTTCTCTCAGATTTGCTCCTATATTTGTTGTTTTGCTTGGATCGTCTCCAATTTCAACGTCTTGAGTCTCACCTTCTGGCTGATGATGGAGTTCTTCGCGAGCTCAGATTCCCCCGAGTTCTATAGTGTTAGTTTCTTTCCCTCTGGGGTCTCCTTTAAGGTTCAGACTTTCGTTGTAACAACGTCGCGCAAGTTTCTGGTCTCCTTTTATGGTAGCGATCCCTTCTGGAGTGGAAACTTCATGTATAGGTGTGGAGTGGAGACCACGACGGTGAGTTGGTTTAACGTTGTTTGACCTATTAGCACATTGTAGGCCGAGCTCACGTCGACTACAATATAGTCTATACTCAACGTCCTAGACCGAGTTCCTTTCCCAAAGGTTGTATGCAGGGAGATGTATCCTATTGGTTGAATCGGGGTGTCTCCCAGTCCGAACAAGCTATTTGGATACGCTCGGAGCTCTTTTTCATGTAGGCCGAGCTTGTCGAAGGCAAATTTGAACAAGATGTCCACTCCCTAGATTAAGCCACATAACCTAACCAAACCTAAACCGAACCAAATTTTTCTTAACCAAACCACTCCCTAGATTAAGCAACATAACCACAATTAAACCACTCCCTCCATTCTATTTTTCCTAAACAAACCTCAGCCACAAGTTGGCCAAGAATGATGAGTCATTAGGAAGAAATTAATAAAGAGATACATGCCATTAAACAAGTGTCATCCTTCTTTGATTTGGTGGTAACCTACCACACCATTCACCACACTATAAATAGACATGCTCATCCTTATTTCTGAAGCTTTAACAAGAGAACAAGAGAAGGAGGATAATTAGAGATATTAGAAGCTAAAAATGGAGAGTGATTGGAGGAAAGAACAACTGAGGAGATTGAGAGCTTAGAGCCCAACTTTCCAACCTCCATCAAGCCTTCATCAAGCTACAAATGGGATCTTCACCTCACCATCTTGATTCTAGGAGTTCCTTGAGCATGATCTTCTTTGTCATCCTCCTTTAAGACTTCCCAAAATCCCAGCTCAAGGAGGAGCCTTGACCGAAGAGATAAAGAAAAACTAGAACCGATTTCTTGAGCAAGGGTGAACTCCATTGAGGTAGGGGTTAGGCTAGTTTAATTGTATGTTTGTGTTTATGTGAATGATGATTGTTGATGATATTATGAGTAATTTCTGCTAGTTATGATGTTAAATTATGCATGATAAAGATAAGAAGATGATTAAGAGGTGATGATAAGCTTAGGAAACCGAAAAGGTTAGTTGGAACCTAAGCCAAATTCTACCGATATGGTTACTAAAATTAGGCAGCGACTTGCGCAAAATTCTGGGAAAAATCTAGCCACTCAAAAATCGTGTAATAATTCCTGGTAATACTTGATGAGGTTAGATCATCCTCTCTAAATTTTAGAATTTTCTAATTAGTAGGTTTGAAGATAAAAATGTTTGAAAGTAAATGGTTTCTACTGAAAAGTCTATTTTTGAGTTAATCCAGTACCAACTTCCAACCTACACAACTTTTGATTCTGATGAGTTTTTGGGTTAAAACCAAAGAAAGTCGAAAGATTGGCATGTAAATAACAGTGTATCCAAATTTCGGGATAATCCCATTATTATAGAATTAAATAAGCAATTTACAAAATGGAAGGTTCACTGTTTTATTGACATGAAATTTCTGAAACTCGTTGATAATTCTAGTAACTTGTTTGAGTTACTGGTATTAATCTTAAACTCTGATGAGCGGATAATTTATACGCTTTTTGACATTGTTTTTAGGTAGTTTTTAGTATATTTTAGTTACTTTTTATTATATTTTTATTATTTTTTGTGCAAAAATCACATTTTTAGACTTTACTATGAGTTTGTGTGTTTTTCTATAATTTTAGGTATTTTCTGGCTGAAATTGAGGGACCTGAGCAAAAATCTGATTCAGAGGCTGAGAAAGGACTGCAGATGCTGTTGGATTCTGACCCTCCTGCACTCGAAGTGGATTTTCTGGAGCTACAGAAGCCCAATTGGTGCGCTCTCAATTGCGTTTGGAAAGTAGACATCTTGGGCTTTCCAGAAATATGATGGCCCAAACTGGCATTCAACGCCAGCCAGAGACCCTTTTCTGGCGTAAAACGCCAGAATTGACACCAGAACTGGAGTTAAACACCCAAACTGGCACTCAAGCTGGCGTTTAACTCCAAGAATGGCCTATGCACGTGAAAGCTTCAAAGTTCAACCCAAACACTCACCAAGTGGGCCCCGGAAGTGGATTTCTGCACTATCTACACATAGTTACTTATTTTTTGTAAACCTAAGTTACTAGTTTAGTATAAAAACTACTTTTAGAGATTTATTTTGTAAATCATGACATTTTACATCTCATATTGTATCTTCTACGGCATGAGTCTCTAAACCCCATAGGTGGGGGTGAAGAGCTCTGCTGTGTCTCAATGGATTAATGCAATTACTATTGTTTTCTATTCAATCACGCTTGATTCTGTTCTAAGATACTCACTCGTACTTCAATATAGAGAATATGATGATCCGTGACACTCATCATCATTCTCAATTTTATGAACGCGTGCTTGACAACCACTCCCGTTCTACCTGAGCTCAACGTAGTCATTAGGCGACAGCTTGAGTGCGTATCTCTTGGGTTTCTAATCCACGAGTTCGATTTGCATCTCCTGACAATAGAGCATTCGAATCTGTGAGATTAGAACCTTCGTGGTAGAGGCTAGAACTAATTGGCAGCATTCTTGAGATCCGGAAAGTCTAAACCTTGTCTGTGGTATTCCGAGTAGGATCTGGAACGGGATGACTGTGACCAGCTTCAAACTCGCGAATGTTGGCCACAGTGACAGTGTGCAAAAGGATAGAGAGATCCTATTCCGACACAAGTGAGAACCGACAGATGATTAGCCGTGCGGTAGCTGTACCTGGTATTTTTCATCCGAGATGAGAGATCCGACAGTTGATTAGCCGTACAGAAACTGTGCCTGGTATTTTTCATCCAAGAGGACGAATGGTAGCCATTGACAAGGGTGATCCACCAACATACAGCTTGCCATTGAAGGAAGCCATGTGTGTTTGGAGAAGAAGACAGTAGGAAAGCAGAGATTCAGACGATAGAGCATCTCCGGAATCTCAACCTGTTTCTCATTACTGAATCACAAGTACCATTCATTTCATGTTATTTACTTTTCATAAACAAAATCATTTTTATCATTAATCTCCTGACTAAGATTTACAAGATAACCATAGCTTGCTTCAAGCCGGCAAGATCCGTGGGATCGACCCTTACTCACGTAAGGTATTACTTGGATGACCCAGTGCACTTGCTGGTTAGTTGTGTGGAGTTGCAAAGGTATGATTGCAACTCCGCGCACCAAGTTTTTGGCGCTGTTGCCGGGGATTATTCGAGTTTGGACAACTGACGGTTCATCTTGTTGCTTAGATTAGAAAAAATTTATCTTTTTGGTTTAGAGTCACTAAATTTGAGTCTTTTATTTTCTTTTCAAAAATCTTATTTTTTTTATTAATCTTGAATTTTTCTTTGAGTCTTCTGTTTGAGTTTAGTTTCATGTTTTAAGTTTGGTGTCAATTGCATGTTTTTATTTTCCTTCAAATTTTTCGAATTGTATGTTCTTTTTATTCTTCATATTTTCGAGTTTTATGTTCCTTGTTCTTTCTTGATCATCAAGTTGTTCTTGTTTATTTTTCTTGTTTTTCTTGCTTTGTGTCTTTCCTTGTTTTTCTTGTGCATTTTCGAATTATTAGTGTCCAAAGTATAAAAATTTTCAAGTTTGGTATCCTTTGTGTTTTTATTTTCCTAAAGATTTCCAAAAAGTGTTCTTGGTGTTCATCTTGACATTCAAAATTTTCTTGTTTGTTTTCTTTATTTTAATCTAAAAATTCTAAGTTTGGTGTCATTTTATTGTTTTTTTCTTTCTTCATTAAATTCAAAAAATAAAAAATATATTTTCTCTTTATTTTAATTGAATTTTCAAAATTTACATTAAAAAAATTCAGATTTTTATTTTAAAATTTTTATCTTATCTTATCTTAGTTTTAAATTTCAAAATTCAAATCTTTTTCAAAAATCATATCTTTTTCAAAATCTTATCTTATTTCAAATTCAATTTTTAAATTTCAATTAAATTCCAAAATTCAAATTTCAAATTTCAAAATTTAAATTTAAAATTTTAAAAATCAAACCTTTTCAAAATTTAAATCTTTTTCAAATCTTTATCTTATATTGTTGACTTTTTCAAAATTCAAAATTCAAAATTTAAAATTCAAATTTTAAATTTCGAATTTCAAATTTCAAATTTCAAAATTTCAAATTTAAATTTCAAAACTTTTTAATTTAAAAACTTATCTTCTCTTCTCTTACCTAACTTATCTTATCTTTTCTAATCTCAAATCTTAAAATAAAATCTTTTTCAAATCTTTTTAATTAATTACTTAATTTATTTTTCTAATTTTTTTAATTTCTTTTTCTTTTCTTAATTTTTGAAACTTGCATCATTTTTTTTATTTACTTTCTTTTAATTTCTTTAATTTCAAAAAAAAGAATAAATTTTTTTTATTTTACAATCCATATCATCTCCCTTTCTCCATCATGGACCTAAGTGGAAATAAACAGTCCAGAAGGACTCTGGGGTCATATGCTAATCCCACTACTGCTTCATATGGGAGTAGTATCTGTATACCCCCCATCAGAGCCAGCAATTTTGAGCTAAACCCTCAGCTCATTATCATGGTGCAGCAAAATTGTTAGTATTTCGGTCTTCTACAGGAAGAACCTACTGAGTTTCTGGCACAGTTCTAACAAATTGCTGACATAGTACGTGATAAGGAAGTAGATTAGAATGTCTACAGATTATTACTATTTTTATTTTCTGTAAAAGATCAAGCTAAGAGGTGGTTAAATAACCAACCCACAGCAAGCATAAGAACATGGAAACAGTTATCAGACAAATTCCTGAATCAATATTTCCCTCCAAAAAGGATGACACAGCTAAGGCTGGACATCCAAGGCTTTAAACAAGAGGATAATGAATCTCTTTATAATGCCTGGGAGAGGTACAGAGAGATGCTAAGGAAATGCCGCTCTGAAATGTTTTCAGAATGGGTGCAGTTAGACATCTTTTACTATAGGCTTACAGAAAAGGCCCAGATGTCTCTAGACCACTCAGCTGGTGGATCTATACATATGAGAAAGACAATTGAAGAGGCTCAAGAGCTCATTAATACAGTTGCCAAAAATCAGCACCTGTACTCAAGTGGTGAGACCTCCATGAAAAAAGAGGCTGAGGCAATATCCACTAAACTTAGTCCTCCAGAACAAGTTGCTGAACTCAATCAGCAATTATTTTTTTATAACAAAACAGTTAGCAGAATTTAAAGAGATGCTACAAGACACTAAAGACACTAACAATAATATGGAAGCACAATTGGATCAGACAAGACAGTAGCTATCTAAACAGATAACAGAAGAGTGCCAAGCTATTCATTTAAGGAGTGGAAAGACATTGAATGTCTCAACTCAGGGCAGCAGAAAGCCAAGAAAGGAATAACTGACAAAGGATGACCAATGCACTGCCCAAAATCCCTCTGAGGATAGTAAGAGCCCAGAGAGGAATGATTCTGGCGTTCAAATGCCAGAAAAGGGTCAGAAGTTGGCGTTAAACACCCAGTGGATGGCCAATTCTGGCGTTCAAATGCCAATAAGGGATCAGACACCTGCAAGTGCTGATAACAACCCCTTTAAGCAGGCTTCTCCAACCACTTCTATAGGAAATAAACCTGCAGCAACTAAGGTTGAAGAATATAAAGCCAAGATGCCTTATACTCAGAAACTCTGCCAAGCGGAACAGGATAAACAATTTGCCTGCTTTGCAGACTATCTCAGGACTCTTGAAATAAAGATTTCGTTTGCAGAGGCACTTGAACAAATACCCTCTTATGCTAAGTTCATGAAAGAGATCTTAAGTCATAAGAAGGATTGGAGAGAAACTGAAAAAGTTTTCCTCACTGAAGAATGCAGTGCAGTCATTCTGAAAAGCTTACCAGAGAAGCTTAAAGATCCCGGAAGCTTTATGATACCATGCACATTAGAGGATGCTTGTACCAAGACAGCTCTATATGATCTTGGGGCAAGTATCAACCTAATACCTGCATCCACTATCAAAAAGTTTAGTTTGACTGATGAAGTTAAACCAACCTGGATATGCCTCCAACTTGCTGATGGCTCCATTAAGATTTCATCAGGCGTAACTGAGGACATGATTGTCAAGGTTGGGCCATTTGCCTTCCCCACTGACTTTGTGGTGCTGGAAATGGAGGAGCACAAGAGTGCAACTCTCATTCTAGGAAGACCTTTCCTAGCGACTGGACGAACCCTCATTGATGTCCAAAAAGGGGAGGTGACCTTGAGAGTCAATGAGGATGAGTTTAAGTTAAATGTTGTCAAAGCTATGCAGCATCCAGACACCTCAAATGATTGCATGAGCATTGATATTATTGACTCCCTGGTAGAAAAGCTCAATATGACTGAGAGTCTCGAATCAGAGCTAGAGGACATTTTTAAAGATGTTCAGCCTGATTTGGAGGAACTAGAGAAAACAAAAGAACCTCTGAAAACTCCTCAGGAAGAGAAGAAGCCTCCTAAACCCGAGCTCAAACCACTACCACCATCCTTGAAATATGCATTTCTGAAAGAAGATGACACTCTTCCAGTAATCATAAGCGCTGCTTTAGAGCCACAGGAAGAGAAAGCACTAATTCAGGTGCTAAGGACACACAAGACAGCTCTTGGGTGGTCCATAAGTGATCTTAAGGTCATTAGCCCAGCCAGATGCATGCACAGGATCCTATTGGAGGATGATGCTAAGCTAGTGGTTCAACCACAGAGGCGGCTGAATCCAGCCATGAAAGAGGTGGTGCAGAAAGAGGTCACTAAGTTACTAGAGGCTGGGATTATTTATCCTATTTCTGATAGCCCCTGGGTGAGCCCTGTCCAAGTTGTCCCCAAGAAGGGAGGCATGACAGTGGTTCATAATGAAAAGAATGAACTGGTTCCTACAAGAACAGTTACATAGTGGCGTATGTGTATTGACTACAGAAGGCTTAATACAGCCACCAGGAAGGATCATTTTCCTTTACCATTCATAGACCAGATGCTAGAGAGACTGGCAAGCCATGAATACTACTGCTTTTTGGATGGCTATTCAGGTTACAACCAAATTACAGTAGATCCTCAGGACCAAGAGAAAATAGCATTCACATGTCCATCTGGAGTATTTGCCTACAAAAGGATGCCATTTGGTCTGTGCAATGCACCTGCAACCTTTCAGAGGTGCATGCTATCTATCTTCTTTGATATGGTAGAGAAATTTCTGGAATTCTTCATGGATGACTTCTCAGTATTTGGAGACTCATTCAGCTCCTGTCTTGACCATCTAGCACTTGTTCTGAAAAGGTGCCAAGAGACTAACCTGGTTTTAAACTGGGAGAAATGTCACTTTATGGTGACTGAAGGAATTGTCCTTGGGCACAAAATTTCGAACAAGGGAATAGAGGTGGATCAAGCTAAGGTAGAGGTAATTGAAAAATTACCACCACCTGCCAATGTTAAGGCAATCAGAAGCTTTCTGGGGCATGCAGGATTCTATAGGAGGTTTATAAAGAATTTTTCAAAAATTGCAAAACCTCTGAGCAATCTGCTAGCTGCTGATACACCATTTGTCTTTGACACAGAGTGTCTGCAGGCGTTTGAGACTCTGAAAGCTAAGCTGGTCACAGCACCAGTCATTTCTGCACCAGACTGGACATTACCATTTGAACTAATGTGTGATGCCAGTGACCATGCCATTGGTGCAGTATTGGGACAGAGGCATGACAAGCTTCTGCATGTCATTTATTATGCTATCCGTATTTTAAATGACGCATAGAGGAATTACACAACCACAGAAAAGGAGTTGCTTGCAGTGGTTTATGTCATTGACAAGTTCAGATCTTATTTAGTAGGATCAAAAGTGATTGTGTACACTGACCATGCTACTCTAAAATATCTCCTCACAAAGCAGGATTCAAAACCCAAACTCATAAGATGGGTGTTGCTTCTTGGTACACGGAATCGTGATCGCACACTTTTCACACAATTTCGTGCAGCTGACCAGCAAGTGCACTGGGTCGTCCAAGTAATACCTTACGTGAGTAAGGGTCGATCCCACGGAGATTGTCGACTTGAAGTAAGTTATGGTCATCCTTGTAAATCTCAGTCAGGCGGATTCAAATGGTTATGGGATTTTGATAATTAAAATGTAATTAAAATAGAAAATAAGATAGAAATACTAATGTAATTTATTGGTAGGAGTTTCAGATAAGCGTACGAAGATGCTTTGTTCCTTCTGAACCTCTGCTTTCCTATTGCCTTCATCCAATCATTCATACTCCTTTCCATGGCAAGCTGTATGTTGGGGGATCACCGTTGCCAATGGCTACCGTCCGTCCTCTCAGTGAAAATGGTCCAAATGCGCTGTCACCGCACGGCTAATCATCTGTCGGTTCTCACTCATATTGGAATAGGATCCATTAATCCTTTTGCGTCTGTCACTACGCCCAACACTCGCGAGTTTGAAGCTCGTCACAGTCATCCCATCCCAGATCCTACTCGGAATACCACAGACAAGGTTTAGACTTTCCAGATCTCAAGAATGGCCGCCAATAATTCTAGCCTATACCATGAAGGTTTTAATCTTAGATTAGAAACCAAGAGATACACATTCAAGCTTGTTTTCATGTAGAACGGGAGTGGTTGTCAGGCACGCGTTCATAAGTTGAGAATGGTGATGAGTGTCACTTGATCATCAAATTCACCATGTTTTGTGCGAATGAATATCTTAGAGAAGAAGTAGGCGTGAATTGAATAAAAGAACAGTAGTAATTACATTAATTCATGAAGAACAGCAGAGCTCCACACCTTAATCTATGGGGTGTAGAAACTCCACCGTTGAAAATACATAAGTGAAAATAGGGTAGACATGGCCGAGTGGCCAGCCTCCCATGGAGGTCTTAGAACATAAAAGTTACATAATGTGTTCTAGAGATCGCTCCCAAAATACAATAGTAAAAGGTCCTATTTATAATGAACTAGTAACCTACGGTTTACAGAAATAAGTAAATGATGCAGAAATCCACTTCCAGGCCCACTTGGTGTGTGCTTGGGCGGAGCATTAAAGCTTTCACATGTAGAGGCTTTTCTTGGAGTTAAACGCCAGCTTTGGTGCCAGTTTGGGCGTTTAAGTCCAGCTTTTATGCTAGTTCTGGCGTTTAACGCCAGAATATGGTAGAAAGTTGGCGTTTAAACGCCAGTTTACGTTATCAAAACTCGGGCAAAGTATGAACTATTATATATTGCTGAAAAGCCCATGATGACTACTTTCCAACGCAATTAAGATTGCGCCAATTGGGCTTCTGTAGCTCCAGAAAATTCACTTCGAGTGCAGGGAGGTCAGAATCCAACAGCATCTACAGTCCTTTTTCAGCCTCTGAATCAGATTTTTGCTCAGGTTCCTCAATTTCAGCCAGAAAATATCTGAAATTATAGAAAAATACACAAACTCATAGTAAAGTCCAGAAATGTAATTTTTATTTAAAAACTAATAAAAACATAATAAAAAGTAACTAAAACATACTAAAAACTACCTAAAAATAATGCCAAAAAAGCATATAAATTATTCGCTCATCACAACACCAAACTTAAATTGTTGCTTGTCCCCAAGCAACTAAAAACAAAGTAGGATAAAAAGAATAGAATATACAATAAATTCCGAAAACATCTATAAAGATCAGTTTTAATTAGATGAGCGAGGCTAGTAGCTTTTTGCTTCTGAACAGTTTTGGCATCTCACTTTATCCTTTGAAGTTCAGAATAGTTGGCATCTATAGGAACTCAGAATTCAGATAGTGTTATTGATTCTTCTAGTTCAGTATGTTGATTCTTGAACACAGTTGCTTTATGAGTCTTGGCCGTGACCCTAAGCATTTTGTTTTCCAATATTACCACCGGATACATAAATGCCACAGACACATAACTGGGTGAACCTTTTCAGATTGTGACTCAGCTTTGCTAGAGTCCCCAGTTAGAGGTGTCCAGAGCTCTTAAGCACACTCTTTTTGCTTTGGACCACGACTTTAACCGCTCAGTCTCAAACTTTTCACTTGACACCTTCACGCCACAAGCACATGGTTAGGGACAGCTTGGTTTAGCCGCTTAGGCCAGGATTTTATTCCTGTGGGCCCTCCTATCCATTAATGCTCAAAGCCTTCGATCCTCTTTACCCTTGCCTTTTGGTTTAAAGGGTTACTGACTTTTTCTGCTTGCTTTTTCTTTTTCTTTCTTTTTCTTTTATTTTTTTGCCATTTTTTTCTGTAAGCTTTTCACCGCTTTTTCTTGCTTTAAGAATTAATTATATGATTTTTCAGATTATCAAATAACATTTCTCTTTTTTCATTATTCTTTCAAGAGCCAACAATTTTAACATTCATAAACAACAAATTCAAAAATATGCACTGTTCAAGCATTCATTCAGAAAACAAAAAGTATTGCCGCCACATCAAAATAATTAAACTATTTTAAAATTTGAAATTCATGTACTTCTTTTTCTTTTGCAATTAAAAACATTTTTCATTTAAGAGAGGTGAAGGATTCATAGGACATTCATAACTTTAAAGCATAGACACTAAGACACTAATGATCATGTAATAAAGACACAAACATAGATAGAACATAAAGCATAATTTTTCGAAAAACAGAAAAATAAGAGCAAGGAGATTAAAGAACGGGTCCACCTTAGTGATGGCGGCTAGTTCTTCCTCTTGAAGATCTTATGGAGTTCTTGAGCTCCTCAATGTCTCTTCTTTGCCTTTGTTGCTCTTCCCTCATGGCTATTTGATCCTCTCTAATTTCATGGAGAATAATAGAGTGCTCTTGGTGCTCCATTTTTAGTCGCTCCATATTGGAACTCAAATCTCCTAAGGAGATGTTGATTTGCTCCCAATAGTTGTGTGGAGGAAAATGCATCCCTTGAGGCATCTCAGGGATTTCTTGATGAAGGACTTCCTTATGCTCTTGTTGAGGTCCATAAGTGGGCTCTCTTGTTTGCTCCATCCTTTTCTTAGTGATGGGCTTGTCCTCTTCAATGAGGGTGTCTTCCTCTATGACAATTTCAGCTGAATTGTAGAGGTGACAAATGAGATGAGGGAAGGCTAATCTTGCCAAGGTGGAGGTTTTGTCAGCCACTTTGTAGAGTTCTAGAGATATGACCTCATGAACTTCTACTTCCTCTCTATTCATGATACTATGGATCATGATCGCTCGGTCTATTGTAACTTCAGATTGGTTGCTAGTAGGAATGATAGAGCGTTGGATGAACTCCAACCATCCCCTAGCCACGGGTTTGAGGTCAAGCCTTCTCAATTGAACCAGCTTGCCTTTGGAGTCTCTTTTTCACTGAGCTCCTTCTACACATATGTCCATGAGGACTTGGTCCAACCTTTGATCAAAGTTGACCCTTCTAGTGTAGGGGCGTGCATCTCCTTGCATTATTGGCAAGTTGAATGCTAACCTTACATTTTTCGGACTGAAATCTAAGTATTTCCCACAAACCATTGTAAGCCAATTCTTTGAGTTCGGGTTCACACTTTGATCATGGTTTTTGGTGACCCATGCATTAGCATAGAACTCTTGAACCATTAAGATTCCGACTTGTTGAATGGGGTTGGTGAGAACTTCTCAACCTCTTTTTCAAATCTCCTGTCGGATCTCTGGATACTCATTCCTTTTGAGCATGAAAGGGACCTCAGGGATCAACTTCTTCTTGGCCACCAACTTCATAGAAGTGGTTTTGATGGACCTTTGAGATGAATCTCTCCATCTCCCATGACTCAGAGGTGGAAGCTTTTGCCTTCCCTTTCCTCTTGCTAGAGGTTTTTCTAACCTTAGGTGCCATAAATGGTTATGGAAAAACAAAAAGCAATGCTTTTACCACACCAAACTTAGAAGGTTTGCTCGTCCTCTAGCAAAAGAAGAAAGAAGGGAGCAGAAGAAGAAGAAAAATTGAGGAGATGGAGAGGTGAAAGTGGTTCGGCCAAGGGGGAAAAGAAGTGTTTATAATGTGTGAAAAGGAAGGAGGGATGAGGGGTTTATATAGGAGTGGAAAAAGGGTTAGGGTTCATGTTTTAGGGGTTGGGTTTGGGAGGGAAAGGAATTGAATATGAAATGTGAGGAGGTGATTGGTGAGGGGTATTTGGAAAAGGGTGTTATGGAAAGGTGTGAAGAAGAGAGAGAGAGAGTTGAGGTAGGTGGGGATCCTGTGGGATCCACAGATCCTGAGGTGTCAAGGATTTCTCAGCCCTGCACCATTTTGGCGTGTAAACGCCCCTTGGAGTGCCAATCCTGGCATTAAACGCCAGGTTGCTGCCCATTTCTGGCATTTAATACCAGCTTTTCTTCCCTTTCTGGCGTTTAAACGCCAGCTTGTTGCCATTTTCTGGCATTAAACGCCAGTCTGGTGCCCTTTTCTGGTGTTAAACGCCCAGAATGGTGCCAAACTGGGCGTTTAACGCCCATTCTGCTACCCTTACTGGCGTTTAAACGCCAGTAAACTCCTCCTCTAGGGTGTGCTATTTTCAATGCTTTTTTTTCCATTCTATTTTTGAATTTTCAGTTGTTTTTGTGACTTCACATGATCATTAACCTAAGAAAATATAAAATAACAATGGAAAATAAAATAAATATAATTAATTAACATTGGGTTGCCTCCCAACAAGCGCTTCTTTAATGTCAATAGCTTGACAGTGAAGCTCTTAGAGAGCTTCACAAAGACTCAGAGCTTGATGTTGGCCTCCCAACACCAAACTTAGAAGTTGAGTGTGGGGGCTCTGTTTGACTCTGCCTTGAGAGAAGCTTTTCATGCTTCCTCTCCATGGTTACAGAGGGATATCCTTGAGCCTTGAACACAAGGTAGTCCTCATTCACTTGAAGGACCAACTCTCCTCTGTCAACATCAATCACAGCTTTTGCTGTGGCTAGGAAGGGTCTGCCAAGGATGATGGATTCATCTATAGTCTTCCCAGTGTCCAGGATTATGAAGTCAGCAGGGATGTAAAGGCCTTCAACCTTTACCAAGACATCCTCTACAAGTCCATAAGTCTGTTTCCTTGAATTGTCTGCCATCTCTAGCGAGATTCTTGCAACTTGCACCTCAAGGATCCCTAGTTTCTCTATTACACAGAGGGGCATGAGGTTTATACTTGACCCTAGGTCACACAGAGCCTTCTCAAAGGTCATGGTGCCTATGGTACAAGGTATTAAGAATTTTTCGGGGTCCGGTTTCTTCTACGGTAATTTCTGCCTAACCACGGTATTCAGTTCATTGATGAGCAATGGAGGTTCATCCTCCCAAGTCTCATTACCAAATAACTTGGCATTCAGCTTCATGATTGCTCCAAGGTACTTAGCAGCTTGCTCTTCAGCAATATCTTCATCCTCTTCAAAGGAAGAATACTCATCAGAGCTCATGAATGGCAGAAGTAAGTTTAGTGGAATCTCTATGGTCTCTATATGAGCCTCAGATTCCTTTGGTTCCTCATTAGGGAACTCCTTGGAGGCCAGTGGACGTCCATTGAGGTCTTCCTCAGTGGAAATCACTGACTCTCCCTCCTCTACAGGTTCGGCCGTGTGGGACATGTTTATGGCCTTGCACTCTCTTTTTGGATTTTCTTCTGTATTGCTTGGGAGAGTGCTTGGAGGGAGTTTAGTAACTTTCTTACTCAGCTGACCCACTTGTGCCTCCAAATTTCTAATGGATGACCTTGTTTCAGTCATGAAACTGAGAGTGGACTTGGATAGATTAGAAACTATGTTTGCTAAGTCAGAACGACTCTGCTCAGAGTTCTCTGTCTGTTGCTGAGAAGATGATGGAAAAGGCTTGCTATTGCTAAACCTATTTCTTCCACCATTATTGTTATTGAAGCCTTGTTGAGGCTTCTGTTGGTCCTTCCATGAGAGATTTGGATGATTTCTCCATGAAGGATTATAGGTGTTTCCATAGGGTTCTCCCATGTAATTCACCTCTTCCATTGCAGGGTTCTCGGGATCATAAGCTTCTTCTTCAGAAGATGCTTCTTTGGTACTGCCTGTTGCAGCTTGCATTCCAGACAGACTCTGAGAAATCATATTGACTTGCTGAATCAATATTTTGTTCTGAGCCAATATGGCATTCAGAGTGTCAATCTCAAGAACTCCTTTCTTCTGAGTTGTTCCATTATTTACAGGATTCCTTTCAGAAGTGTACATGAATTGGTTATTTGCAACCATTTTAATGAGTTCCTGGGCTTCTTCAGGCGTCTTCTTCAGATGAAGAGATCCATCAGCAGAGTTGTCCAATGACATTTTGGATAGTTCAGACAGACCATCATAGAATATGCATATGATGCTCCATTCTGAAAGCATGCCAGAAGGACACCTTCTGATCAACTGCATGTATCTTTCCCAAGCTTCATAGAGGGATTCGCCTTTCTTCTGTCTGAAGGTCTGGACTTCCACTCTAAGCTTACTCAATTTTTGAGGTGGAAAGAACTTTGCCAAGAAGGCATTGACCAGCTTTTCCCAAGAGTTCAGGCTTTCTTTCGGTTGTGAGTCCAACCATGTCATAGCTCTGTCTCTTACAGCAAAAGGGAAGAGCATAAGTCTATAGACCTCAGGGTCAACCCCATGGGTCTTAACAGTGTCATAGATTTGCAAGAATTCAGCTAAAAACTAATCCATGATACTTGCAATTCTGCTGCATTAGAGAAACTAATTGAGGCTTAAGCTCAAAGTTGTTTGCTCCAATTGCAGGAATTGAGATGCTCCTTCCACATAAGTCAGAAGAGGGAGCAATAAAGTCACCAAGCATCTTCCTTGCATCTCCACCATTGTTGTTGGGTTTGGCCATGTTTGTTTTGTCTGCTTCCTTTTCAAAAATTTCTGTTAGGTCCTCTCCAGAGAGTTGTGCTTTAGCTTCTCTTAGCTTTCTCTTCAAGGTCCTTTCAGGTTCAGAATCAGCTTCAACAAAAATGCCTTTGTCCTTGTTCCTACTCATATGAAAGAGAAGAGAACAAAAAAGTATAGAATCCTCTATGTCACAGTATAGAGATTCCTTGAGGTGTCAGAGGAAAAGAAGAATAGAAGGATGAGGTAGAGAGGAGAATTCAAACTTATAGAGAGGGAGTGAGTCCAAATTGCTAATAGAGGAGAAGTGTTAGTCTTAAATAGAAAAAGGTGAGGAGGGAGAAGAATTTTCGAAAACAAAATACAAAAAACTTAAATTAATTAAAAGGAATTTTGAAAAAGTGGTTGATGGTTTTCAAAAATTAAAAGTGAGAAAGTGGTTAAGTGATTCTGAAAAAGATTTTGAAATTAGCAATCAAAAAGATATGATTGAAAATTATTTTGAAAAAGATGTGATTGAGAAAATATGATTGAGAAGATATGATTGAAAAATAATTTAAAAAGATTTGATTTTTAAAATTAATGACTTGGCTAACAAGAAATTTAAAAGATATGATTCTAAAAGTCAAATATTGAACCTTTCTTAACAAAGAAGTAACAAACTTAAAATTTTTGAATCAAATCATTAATTAGTAGCAAGGATTTTCGAAAATAGTGAGAGAAAAATGGAAAAAGATTTGATTTTGAAAAATTATGAAAATTTGAAAAACATTTGAATTAAAAACTAACTTACCTCCCTTGTGTTGTTCTGGCGTTAAACGCCCAAAATACTACCCTTTTTGGTGTTTAACGCCCAGCCAGGTATCCTGGCTGGCGTTTAAACACCAGTTTTCCTTCCTCATTGGGCGTTTTGAATGCCCAGCTTTTTCTCTGTAATTCCTCTACTGTATGTTCTGAATCTTCAATTCTCTGTATTATTGACTTGAAAAGACATAATTTTGAAATTTTTTTTTGAATTTTTAATGATGAAAAACAACAAAATGAAACTAATCATGGAAAACTAAGATCAGATAAACAATGCATGCAAGACACCAAACTTAGAAATTTTCATATGAGAGACACTAACAAATTGAGAATGCACATGAGAAACAACAAAAGACACAAAGCACGAGAATTTAAAGATCAGACCCAATAAAATCATCAAGAACGACTTGAAGATCATTGAAGAACATAATGCATTTCGAAAAATGAAAGAAAATTAAAAATATGCAGGACACCAAACTTAAAAATAGACACTAGATTCAAACAAGAAACACACATTATTTTTTATTTTTATAATTTTATTTATTTATTTATTTTTGTAATTTTTCAAAAATTAATTGGAAAAAAGAGAAAATAAGGAATTCAAAATTTTTAATGAGAATCCCAGGAATCATGCAATGTTAGTCTAAAACTCCGGTCCAGGAATTAGACATGACTTACTAGCCAGCCAAGCTTTCAGTGAAAGTTTCGGTCCAAAACACTAGACATGGCCAATGGCCAGCCAAGCTTTAGCAGATCATTACATTCAACAGCAAGATTGATAGAAATCAACAAGCTCTTGTGATGATAAGTTGAAACCTCGGTCCAAAAGTTTAGACATGGTTTCACAACCAGCCAGACTTCAACAAATCATCATGAAACTCTAGAATTCGTTCTTAAAAATTTTGAAGACATAGAATAATTTATTTTTTTGAAATTTTTTTGAAATTTTTTTTTCGAAAATAAAAAGCTTAAAAATAATTTAAAATTACCTAATCTGAGCAACAAGATGAACCATCAGTTGTCCAAACTCAAACAATCCGCGGCAACGGCGCCAAAAACATGGTACACGGAATCGTGATCGCACACTTTTCACACAATTCCGTGCAGCTGACCAGCAAGTGCACTGGGTCGTCCAAGTAATACCTTACGTGAGTAAGGGTCGATCCCACGGAGATTGTCGGCTTGAAGCAAGCTATGGTCATCCTTGTAAATCTCAGTCGGGAGGATTCAAATGGTTATGGGATTTTGATAATTAAAATGTAATTAAAACAGAAAATAAGATAGAAAAACTTATGTAATTTATTGGTAGGAGTTTCAGATAAGCGTATGAAGATGCTTTGTTCCTTCTGAACCTCTACTTTCCTATTGCCTTCATCCAATCATTCATACTCCTTTCCATGGCAAGCTGTATGTTGGGGGGATCACCGTTGTCAATGGCTACCGTCTGTCCTCTCAGTGAAAATGGTCCAAATGCGCTGTCACCGCACGGCTAATCATCTGTCGGTTCTCACTCATGTTGGAATAGGATCCATTGATCCTTTTGCGTCTGTCACTACGCCCAACACTCGCGAGTTTGAAGCTCGTCACAGTCATCCCATCCCAGATCCTACTCGGAATACCACAGACAAGGTTTAGACTTTCCAGATCTCAAGAATGGCCGCCAATAATTCTAGCCTATACCATGAAGGTTTTAATCTTAGATTAGAAACCAAGAGATACACATTCAAGCTTGTTTTCATGTAGAACGGGAGTGGTTGTCAGGCACGCGTTCATAAGTTGAGAATGGTGATGAGTGTCACTTGATCATCACATTCACCATGTTTTGTGCAAATGAATATCTTAGAGAAGAAGTAGGCGTGAATTGAATAGAAGAACAGTAGTAATTGCATTAATTCATGAAGAACAGCAGAGCTCCACACCTTAATCTATGGGGTGTAGAAACTCCACCGTTGAAAATACATAAGTGAAAATAGGGTAGACATGGCCGAGTGGCCAGCCTCCCATGGAGGTCTTAGAACATAAAAGTTACATAATGTGTTCCAGAGATCGCTCCCAAAATACAATAGTAAAAGGTCCTATTTATAATGAACTAGTAACCTAGGATTTACAGAAATAAGTAAATGATGCAGAAATCCACTTCGGGGCCCACTTGGTATGTGCTTGGGCTGAGCATTGAAGCTTTCACATGTAGAGGCTTTTCTTGGAGTTAAACGCCAGCTTTGGTGCCAGTTTGGGCGTTTAACGCCAGAATAGGATAGAAAGTTGGCGTTTAAACGCCAGTTTGCGTTATCAAAACTCGGGCAAAGTATGAATTATTATATATTGCTGGAAAGTTCAGGATGTCTACTTTCCAACGCCATTGAGAGCGCACCAATTGGGCTTCTGTAGCTCCAGAAAATCCACTTCGAGTGTAGGGAGGTCAGAATCCAACAGCATCTGTAGTCCTTTTTCAGCCTCTGAATCAGATTTTTGCTCAGGTCCCTCAATTTCAGCCAGAAAATACCTGAAATTATAGAAAAATACAGAAACTCATAGTAAAGTCCAGAAATGTTATTTTTATTTAAAAACTAATAAAAATATAATAAAAAGTAACTAAAACATACTAAAACTACCTAAAAACAATGCCAAAAAGCGCATAAATTATCTGCTCATCACTTCTGCAAGAGTTTGATATAGAAATAAGAGACAAAAAAAGGATAGAGAACCAAGTAGCTGATCACCTGTCCCGGATAGAACCAGTAGCAGGAGCGTCCCTCCCTCCTACTGAGATCTCTGAAACCTTTCCAGATGAGCAATTCTTTGCCATTTAGGAAGTACCGTGGTTTGCAGATATTGCAAACTATAAAGCTGTGAGATTCATACCCAAAGAGTACAGTAAGCAGTAAACAAAAAAATTGGTTTTTGATGCAAAGTACTACTTGTGGGATGAACCATACCTCTTTAAGAGATGTGCAGACGGAATAATCTGTAGATGTGTGCCTAGAGAGGAGGCACAGAAGATCCTATGGCATTGCCATGGATCACAATATGGAGGACATTTCAGAGGTAAGCGAATAGCCACAAAGGTTCTCCAATGTGGTTTCTACTGGCCTACTCTCTATAGAGACTCCCGAGAGTTTGTACGTAACTGTGACAGTTGCCAGAGAACTGGTAATCTGCCTCACGGTTATGCCATGCCTCAGCAAGGGATCTTAGAGATTAAGTTATTTGATGTATAGGGTATTGACTTCATGGGGCCTTTCCCACCATCATATTCAAACACTTATATTCTGGTGGCAGTAGACTATGTATCTAAATGGGTAGAGGCAATTGCAACACCCACTAATGATACTAAGACAGTGATGAAGTTCCTCCAGTAGCATATATTTAGCAGGTTTGGTGTCCCTAGGGTACTGATCAGTGATGGAGGCACTCATTTCTGCAATAAACAGCTTGACTCTGCTCTTATCCGATATGAAATTAACCACAAAGTGGCAATTTCATATCATCCACAGACAAATGGGCAGGCTGAAGTCTCAAATAGAGAACTAAAATGAATCCTGGAACGAACTGTAAGTACCCGTAGAAGGGATTGGGCAAGAAGTCTGGATGATGCTCTGTGGGCATACAGAATTGCATTCAAGACTCCTATAGGGACTTCTCCATACTAGCCTGTGTATGGAAAAGCCTGTCATCTACCAGTGGAAATGGAGCACAAGGCCTACTAGGCAACCAGGTTCTTAAACCTTGATGCTAAGGTAGCTAGAGAGAAAAGATTACTCCAGTTGAATGGGCTGGAAGAGTTCAGACTAAATGCTTTCGAAAATGCTAAAATTTACAAGGAGAAAGCAAAAAGATGGCATGACAGAAAGCTATTATCTAGAGTCTTTGAGCCAAGACAGAAGGTTCTACTGTTTAACTCTAGGCTCAGATTGTTCCCTGGAAAACTGAAATCCCGGTGGAAGGAACCATATGTGATCACAAGTGTGTCACCATATGGTTATGTAGAGCTTCAGGATATTGACTCTAACAAAAAATTCATTGTTAATGGATAGAGAGTCAAACATTATCTTGAAGGTAATGTTGAGCAAGAGTGCTCAAAACTGAGACTAAATTAAAAGTTCAGTAAAAGTCTAGCTAAAGACAGTAAAGAAGCGCTTATTGGGAGGCAACCCAATCTTATTTATCTATATTAATTACTTTTTCATTTCATTTTCCATTGTTAGTTTATGTTTTCTTTAGGTTGATGATCATGTGGAGTCACAAAAACAGTTGCAGAATTAAAGCGGAATAAAAAACAGCAGCAAAAATAGCACACCGTGGAGGACAGGCTTACTAGTGTTTAAACGCTAGAAAGGATAGCAGAATGGGCGTTTAACGCCCATGCAGGCAGCATTCTGGGCGTTAAACATCAGAATGGGCAGCATTCTGGGCGTTCAGAAAAATGCCCAGTAAAGAAGGATTCCTGGCATTTAACGCCAGTTAGGGTATCTGGCTGGGTGTCAAACGCCCAAAGAGGCAGTCAAGTGGGCGTTAAACGCTAGAATGGATAGCATTCTAGGCGTTTAACGCCAGGATAACACAAGGGAGGTAATTTTGTTTCCAATTCAATTTTTTTCAATTTTTCATGTTTTAATTCATAATTTTTTACATCAAACATATTTTAAACGTTCATCTTTCAATTTCTATTTTCAAAAATTAATAATCTTTCCAATTCTTTTTAATTCTTTTTCAATTCTTTTCAATTTCTTCCAAAACGTTTTCAAAACTTACATATCTTTTTAAATTCTTTTTCAACTCTTTTTAATTTTTCTTGTATACAGTAATATTTTCATAATTAATTGCATCATTCTTCTTCTACTCCCTTCTATCTTATTTTGCTCGAGGACGAGCAAAACTTTTAAGTTTGGTGTGGAAAAGCTCAGCTTTTTGCTTTCCATAACCATTAATGGCACCTAAGGCCGGAGAAACCTCTAGGAAGAGGAGCAACAAAGGCAAGGAAGAGACATAGAGGAGCTCAAGAAGTCCATTGGTTCTTCAAAAGGAAGAAGAAGCCACCATCACTAAGGTGGACCCATTCTTTAATCTCCTTGTTTATTTTCTTTTCTATTTTCAGTTTTTATGCTATATTTTGACTATGTTTGTGTCTTCATTACATGATCATTAGTGTTTAGTGTCTATGTCTTAAAGCTATGAATGTTCCATGAATCTTTCACCTTTCTTAAATGAAAAATGTTTTCTGAAAAAAGAAAAAGAAGTACATGAATTTCGAATTCTATCTTGAAAATAGTTTAATTATTTTAATGTGGTGGCAATACTTTTTATTTTCTGAATGAATGCTTGAACAGTGCATATTTTTTATAGTGAAGTTTATGAATGTTAAAATTGTTGGCTCTTGAAAGAATAATGAAAAAAGAGAAATGTTATTGATAATCTGAAAAATCATAAAATTGATTCTTGAAGCAAGAAAAAGCAGTGAAAAACACAAAGCTTGCGAAAAAAAGGGCGAAAAATAAAGAAAAAGAAAGGAAAAGAAAAAGCAAGCAGAAAAAGCCAATAGCTCTTTAAACCAAAAGGCAAGAGCAAAAAGCCAATAACCCTTTAAACTAAAAGGCAAGGGTAAAAAGGATCCAAGGCTTTGAGCATTAATGGATAGGAGGGCCCAAAGGAATAAAATCCTGGCTTAAGCGGCTAAATCAAGCTGTCCCTAACCATGTGCTTGTGTCATGAAGGTCCAAGTGAAAAGCTTGAGACTGAGTGGTTAAAGTCGTGATCCAAAGCAAAAAGAGTGTACTTAAGAACTCTGGGCACCTCTAACTGGGACTCTAGCAAAGCTAAGTCACAATTTGAAAAGGTTCACCCAGTTATGTGTCTGTGGCATTTATGTATCCGGTGGTAATACTGGAAAACAAGATGCTTAGGGTCACGACCAAGACTCATAAAGTAGCTGTGTTCAAGAATCAACATACTAAACTAGGAGAATCAATAACACTATCTGAATTCTGAGTTCCTATAGATGCCAATCATTCTGAACTTCAAAGGATAAAGTGAGATGCCAAAACTGTTCAGAAGCAAAAAAACTAGTAGTCCCGCTCATCTAATTGGAACTAAGCTTCATTGATATTTTGAAATTTATTGTATATTCTCTTCTTTTTATCCTATTTTGTTTTTGGCTGCTTGGGGACAAGCAACAATTTAAGTTTGCTGTTGTGATGAGCGGATAATTTATACGCTTTTTGGCATTATTTTTAGGTAGTTTTTAGTATATTTTAGTTACTTTTTATTATATTTTTATTAGTTTTTGTGAAAAAATCATATTTCTAGACTTTACTATGAGTTTGTATATTTTTCTATAATTTTAGGTATTTTCTGGCTAAAATTGAGGGACCTGAGCAAAAAGTCTGATTCAGAGGCTGAGAAAGGACTGCAGATGCTGTTGGATTCTAACCCTTCTACACTCGAAGTGGATTTTCTGGAGCTACAGAAGCCCAATTGGCGCGCTCTCAATTGTGTTGGAAAGTAAACATCTTGGGCTTTCCAGAAATATATAATAGTCCATACTTTGCCTGAGATTTGATGGCCCAAACTGGCGTTCAACACCAGCCAGAGACCTTTTTCTGGCGTAAAATGCCAGAATTGGCACCAGAACTGGAGTTAAACGCCCAAACTGGCACCCAAGCTGGCGTTTAACTCCAAGAATGGCCTATGTACGTGAAAGCTTCAAAGCTCATCCCAAACACTCACCAAGTGGGCCCCGGAAGTAGATTTCTGCACTATCTGCACATAGTTACTTATTTTCTGTAAACCTAAGTTACTAGTTTAGTATAAAAACTACTTTTAGAGATTCATTTTGTAACTCATGACATTTTACATCTCATATTGTATCTTCTACGGCATGAGTCTCTAAACCCCATAGGTGGGGTGAGGAGCTTTGTTGTGTCTCAATGGATTAATGCAATTACTATTGTTTTCTATTCAATCACGCTTGATTCTGTTCTAAGATACTCACTCATACTTCAATATAGAGAATATGATGATCCGTGACACTCATCATCATTTTCAATTTTATGAACGCATGCTTGACAACCACTCCCGTTCTACCTGAGCTCAATGTAGTCATTGGGCTACAGCTTGAGTGCGTATCTCTTGGGTTTCTAATCCACGAGTTTGATTTGCATCTCCTGACAACAGAGCATTCGAATCCGTGAGATTAGAACCTTTGTGGTAGAGGCTAGAACTAATTGGCAGCATTCCTGAGATCCAGAAAGTCTAAACCTTGTCTGTGGTATTCCGAGTAGGATCTAGAACGGGATGACTGTGACGAGCTTCAAACTCACGAATGTTGGGCGCAGTGACAGTGTGCAAAAGGATAGAGAGATCCTATTCCGATACAAGTGAGAATCAACAGATGATTAGCCGTGCAGTAGTTGTACCTGGGATTTTTCATCCGAGACGAGAGATCCGACAGTTGATTAGCCGTACAGAAACCGTGTCTGGTATTTTTCATCCGAGAGGACGGATGGTAGCCATTGACAACGGTGATCCATCAACATACATCTTGCCATTGAAGGAAGCCATGCGTGTATGGAGAAGAAGACAGTAGGAAACCAGAGATTTAGACGACAGAGCATCTCCAGAACCTCAACCTGTTTCTCATTACTGAATCACAAGTACCATTCATTTCATGTTATTTACTTTTCATAAACAAAATTATTTTTATCATTAATCTCCTGACTAAGATTTACAAGATAACCATAGCTTGCTTCAAGCTGGCAATCTCCGTGGGATCGACCCTTACTCACGTAAGGTATTACTTGGACGACCCAGTGCACTTGCTGGTTAGTTGTGCGGAGTTGCAAATGTGTGATTGCAATTCCGTGCACCAAACTCCAAATTGAGTGCAACTAGTTTGGATAGAACCCTCAAGATGTATATTTAATTCCCTCAAAATTTTAGGATTTTAGAAGCTATGGATTAGAAGTTATAGGCTTTAACATTTTACTTCTCATTAAAGGCTAAATAGGATTTACAAACTTACAGCAGTAAATTCCTTGATGAATATCTCCTAAGTCAGAAAAGCTTTTGTGATGAAACTAAAATCAAATGAAATCTTATGGTGTCTAATTCATTCAGTTCAAATTTCAAAGCCATGGCTATTCTAGAAAATTAGTTATGCACTTTGGAAGTTAACTGGTTCACCGGTTAATCAAATAGAAACCTCTCAAAACAAAATAGGAATAACTTTTGTTCTGGAAATGAGATTGCTCTGAAACTTGAACCAAGTGAAACTTGAGTTCGATACAAACGCGTGGGCATAAAGTTTGTATAAATCTGAGTCTGTTCGTTATATTAATTGTTAAATAGAAGACTGGTCGCCAAGGAGGCATTAGGCTAAACAAGTCAGGAAAGTGAATAAGAATATAAATTGTCCCTATGAATGTTTAGAGTTAAATGGTGATGCGGAGGTATGTGAAATTAAATGGTGATGCGGAGGTAAGCTTAAGTTAAGTGGTGATGCGGAGGTATGTATATTTAAAAGGTGATGTGGAGGCATGATGAAAGAAGAAGAAAATGAGAAGCCATGTATGAAAGGGATAACTGAAACGGATAATGAATCACGAAAAGTATATGTCGAATGGGCCTTGTGCCAAAGTGCTAATGCGGAAGTGCCCGCCTGACTGATAGCCTAAGATTGCTAATGCGGGAATGTCTGCCTAACTAATAGCATATTGTATGTTGAACGGACCTTTGTGCCAAATTGCTAATGCGAAAGTACCCACCTAACTGATAGACTGAGTTGCTAATGCCTGAATGTTCGCCTAACTGATAGCTTATTTCTACCGTGATGCCAAGATATCCTAACTGACATGGGTTCGCCCATGATGATAATTTGTGCCTAACTGACACGGTAAAAAAACTATATTCAGGGTTCGCCCCGAGTAACGTCGGGTTGCGGGTAGACAACCGACGCATGAACTCATGGCCTATGCTAGGTACAAGCATGCATCATAAATTATTTGCGCACTTGATTGTGATTGTTTATTGTTTATTCTTTCTTCTATGTGCTATCTGCTTCTTGTTAATTTTCTATTCTCTGTTTCTTGTTTGTATTTTTAAAATTTTATAGTTTAACTTTCTCCAAAGCTTAGAATAAGATAATAAAGTTAGGAATATTAGTCATAGAGAATAGTGTGAGAACGACATTGATCCCAAAGAAAGATGACAAGAATGAGTTATGTCAGAGCCCGCGATACGGAAGTAGCCGAGAGATTTGGCAAGCGACTTATTACGATAGAGCCAGAACTCTAGGTTTCACGAGAGAGATGTGTTTTCATGATATTGCCTTACGGGGAACCATATAGGTTCTCACCCCTTCCATTTCCCTTTCCCCACATATGGGAGATCCAATCTTGGTCGCCGCCACTGGAGTTATATTTAGAGAAGTACCGGAGGAGCATGTGATTTCGAACCCTACAGGAGGTGCTCGAGACTAGTCCTGAGATGATGTTCTACAGACTTGTGCCTCAGCAATGGTATGATGTAGGATACACGGTCTTTGTTTTCTTAAAATCTACTTTCGCTCACTTTTGTAGCTTTTTGAGGGATTGGGTTTGTTATTTTCTTCTGTTAGCCCGGATACCATCTTAGGGGTTTTCTATATGGACCAGGTATCAGGAAAATTGTCCGTTCTATATATATATATATATATATCTAAGCATGTCAAGCTTGTATGAACTAACCTAAGGTGTGTATGTGTGTGAAAGCTTTCTGTAATCTTGTTGCAATTTGGTTTTACTGTTAGTATGGTAATTATTTTATTTTGTCTATCTCCGATGATGTTTTTGGTTGCTGCTAACGGGTTTAATAAGAAAATCATATAATAAAAATTAGCTAACATATGCGATTCCATTAGTACGAAAGGCTCATATGTAGTAAGTATTATCGAGTCTAGAGTATTATAGGGCTATTGGAAAGTAACATCTGACGACTGACAGTGATCTGGACCTGCCAGAAATCGGGTCGTTACACAAATTACATGTTATTAGCATATGATATTATTAATTAAGACTGTTAGGGGTGAAAACAGGCTAGGCCAGGCCAGGCTTTTTTCTTAACAGGCCAGGCCTGTAATAGAGTATATTGGTCTAAGCCTGGCCTGTAGCCTGGTATAAACTTTTTAATGAGTACTGAGCCTAGTCTGTTGTTAAATCTGGCGTAGCCTAAAGCTTGTCAATAGACTTTTTTTTAATAAATAATTAAATTTAAGATATAATTTAATTTTTAAAATTAAAAATATAAAATAATAAATTTATGGACAATATCGATACAAAATATAGACAAAATATCGATAAATAACTATCATTGATTAAAAAAAAAGACAATGTATATTAATATATTTCCACTACTTCCAAAATATGTAACATATTAAATTAAAAGAATTCATCAATATCAAAAGTTGTAATAAATCAACTAAATATAACATCAAACAAAAACTAATAACTACTTAAATCAAAACAAAATAAAGGAAATGTTGGACAATTAATCGATTAACCTTCCAAGCTTAAAAGTAATTTAATCTTCTTATTCCAACACCTTGGGAAAAAAAGCACACATACACACATCATTAGATTTTTAAATAATGTAAATACAACAAATATTTTTTTATTAGTACGAAAGAGAATGTTCAAAATAAAATTGTGGTCATAATCTTAATATAAATTATGTGATACCTTATTTATATATCATGAAAATTCAACTTTATTATTCTAACTACTCACATCATACCAATATCAATGTTCTCACATTTAAAAAAAGAAATATTTTCTATAACATAGATACTTAGTCAAAAAGAGAAATATTAGAAAGTTAATGTTTACCTTTAGTTTTTTCTTCAAACCATACTTGTTGCAAAGCCAATCTCCTCCACAAATGAGAGCTTCAATGGACTCTTGACTCAGTCGAGAATGATATTCATCAATAACTCTTCCTCCAGCGCTAAATGAAGATTCTAAAGCCACCGTTGAGATAGGAATTGCTAATATGTCCGCTGCCATTTTAGATAAAACCTTGAACTTCAGGCTATTGTTTTTCCACCTCTCCAAAGCATTAAGGCTGCGTTTGTTTTCAGGAACAGGACATTGAGACAGGGACACGGAGACACAAAATCGTATTTGACAGATGAGACATGGACAGAGACATTGTGTTCAGGGACACTGAATTAGTGTATTTTATGTCCATCCTGACAGGAAGGACACAGAGACACTAACAAGGGACACAACTTATTTTTTATTTTTTCTTTCATTATTCTTATTAATTTTTTATAATTATATTTTTTTATTATTATATTTTTCTTTTCAAAATTTTTAAATAAAAAAATAAGAATAAATTGGATTTTCATAATTTGTTCTAGTTTATCACCAAATAGAATATAAGAACACAAAATTTTGTGTCTTGTTCTCAGTGTCTTGTCTTATCCGCTTCTCAGAAACAAACGCAGCCTAAACGACTTAGAATTGCCTTTAGGCATCAAGATAAACCTCTAATTCTGATTTTGTTGGATGAATGGCTCCTTTTTTCCAAACCATATTCAATATTTCATCAATTTCACTAATTTCAGAACCAACCACATTAGAAAAAGTAACTAGACCATTAATATTAACTTCACTTATTGTTGTCTCACCATCACACTTTTCAGCATATTCATCGTACATTTCTTGTAATGTATTCTTCACTTTATCAACATTTTCGAGTTTGTAAATTAAAGAAAAACAAAATTTAATAACATGTAATTTGCATCTAGGATCCAAAATACAAGCTAGAGACATTACCATATTGCACTCTCTCCAATATTTGTCAAACTTTTCTTTCATTGAGGTTGTCATTTCTCTCATAAAGGAATCTCTATCCTAAATAGCATCATCAATTACTTGTTTCACTCTCCAAATTTCAGGAAGGTACAAATTTGCAGTAGGATACTCACTGCCAGAAATGACATGAGTAACAAGATTAAAAACTTTTAGAAGTTTGAAAATTTTCTCAACTTTCCTCCAATCCTCTGATGATGGTTTGTAACAGTAGTGGGTTCTCTTTCCTGGAAACACAGATTTAAACTTCAAAGCCACAGATAACATGTTGTAAGTAGAATTCTATCTCGTAGGACAATCAATAATGAGTTTTTTCTCCTTCAAACGCTTGTTCTCAGCAATCTCAACAAATATTTTAAATTTTGAATCATTAAAATTGACATGCTTGACACTTTCACGAACTTTAATTTGTGAATAATACCTTTAATTTTATCTAGTCCATCTTGTACCAACAAATTTAGAATGTGTGCACACCACCTAACATGAAACAAACTACCACCAACTGGTAATGAGTTGTTATCTGAAATAGTATCCTTAGGAGCCATTAGACATGAATCATTTTAGGAAGCATTCTCAACAGATACTAAGAAGACTTTATTTTTAATTCTCCAAGTCTTCAAACACTTGAATAGCATCCGCAACATCAATGCCATGCTTAGGAGCAGGTACTCGGACAAAACTCAAAATCCTTTTTTGAAGATTCCACCCTGCATCAATAAAGTGACCTGTGATAACCATATATTCAACAATTTGATGGTTTGATTTTCACATGTCAGTTGTCAAACTTATCTTCCTAACATCTTGTAACAAAGCCTTTAATTATTTCTTTTCTGCTCATATATTGCCAAGCAATCACTTTGAGCAGTTTTACGAAAAATTTTATAAAATTCAGAATTAGCATATTGGAAGTTCTACATCCAAGTCCCACATCCAAACTTCATCCTCAACAATGCTGAAAGGATGTTCATGAACCATAATTGCTGTAGCAATTATTTGTCTCATCTTCTCTTGAGAATATCTTGTATCCAGTGTCACAAAGGGATTAACACTTGAATTGGAAGGTTGAAATGGAATCGATGGTTGTTTCTTTTGTGCAGCAACATGCAATCTAGGCAACTACTAAAATGCCTCAATAAATGCAAAGTACTAGCTTATTTTTCAACGTAAGAAAACATAAATTTGCAATACTTGCAAATAACTTTTGTACTCTCATAACTTTTAACTTGATCAAAATTATTCCAAATTGGTGAAATCTTCTTTTTTTTTTTAATAACAGTTTTATTACCACCATTTTCATCAGTAATTTGTTGATTTGTAATAGTTGTTGTCTGTGTTGGTGCTGATGTAGTTATCGGTGTTTGTAATGGTGCAGTTCCAGTATTTATTGTTGGCATTGTTGGTACTGACTAATTAATTTCTTCTCTATTTAAAGAAGTAAAATTGGCCAATGGATCACTTGGAGTTACAGATTCATCCATTTCTAGAGCATATTGTAATACCTAAACAAAAATTAACGGACAATATTATCTCATATTTTTTTTTTTTACTTTTATTATATCAATGACATAAAGCAAGAACCTTTTAATAAAAAAATTGATAAAGTATTATGTTGGAAAAAGTAGAAATAATATCACAACACAAACAAAAAAATCGAACTTAAAAAAAGATCTTGACAGAATAAAATCCTAACTTATGAAAAAATAATTAACATTATAATAACAAATATAAAAAATAATAAAATAAAAAATAATGACATGAGAAAAAAGAAGAAGCACGTACCAAAGAGAAGAGTCAAAGGAAGAAAAGATAAAAAAGTAGTAAAAAAGCGTGTAAAGTGGAGAAGAAAAGAGAAAATTTTATGGGAATGTATTGAAAGTGTGTATGTTTGTTTCTTTATTAATGTGGAAGGAAAGTTTTTAGAATTATTTTATTTGATTGACTTTTGAATTTTGATATTCCAGCATAAAAAATTAAAGATATTAAAAAAATAAAAATACACTTATATAATTAAAGAGACAAATGGCTTAATGAATAAAAGTATTTAAATATTATAAAGGATCCAAGTTCAACTCTTTTCAATTACATGACAGATTATTTCAAAAATTTAGATTTGATCTTTTAAAACATATAGACTTTTTTAATAGATTGAGTCTAAACCTATTTTCTATCAAGACAGAACAAACAAAAATTAAGTTGCAGGCCGTTTAACTTTTTTTCACTCCTATATGCTAATAATAAACTAGTAATTATGGAACATGAAAAAAAATAATACAATTATTACACTGTTGATATTATATTTTTAATCTTAAGTTTTCTAAAAGAAAAAAAAAATATAATGACATATATTTAACAGAGATAAAATAAAGCTAAAAAAATATCATAACATATAATAATAAGTACATAATTAATATGTTTTTGATGTCTCAACAATAATATTTATTTTTCTTTCTATTTTAATAATAATAGTTCAACCTTTTTTACTTTTTAAGTTATAATATGTTACATTTACATTAGGAATGATCATATTATAACATTTTTATTTTCTCAACACATTTGAGATGACATTAATATGGGCATTTAATTGAATTAAATAACTATATATCATTTCAATAAATTAACGGAATAACGACCGTATTTAACGACTAATAAAATTAATTGTTAATAGTGACTGATTTAGCTATTGATTTTTTAATGACAAAAAATAATTGATCGCTAATTTTTAATCAGTTTTGTTAGGTAGACAATAACTTTTGTAAACAATATGAACAATGAACTCTAAAATTGACCCAATAAAATAAAAAAATATTTTACCCCAAATTATCTCCTAAACATTAATATTAGGATAACCATCTGCACACCTAGTGAATTGAACATCCAACTATTGTTAACTGTGCATGAGTAAATTGAATCAAAAGGAATAATTATCCAATTAAAAATAATCAACATAATCATCTGTATACTTATTAAATTGAACATCTAACATATCTATTATTCACGTTGTTTAATATTTTCATTGTCTCTCTATACTTTTTCATTTTTAATTTAGCAATCAAAACCAAAGCGGACAAAATTAAAAATAATGACCAAATTCAACGACCAACATTTTTTGATCATATATAAATCTATTTTAGTTACAAAAATCGGTCGTTAATAGCGATCCATTTAATTAGTGGCTAAAACCGATTGCTAATTTGAATTGCATTTTGGCAAAAAAATTTTGCCTTTTAACAAACTTTTGTTCATGATCCTTGACCTTTTTTTTTTCTTTATATTTCAATTGAAATATTATTTTAAAGATTGTTGTCGACAACATAAGCTTGGCTCCACATTCTCATAGTGACATAATCTTTTCAGATCTTTTTATTTTTAGTCAGGTATTTACCTCCACAATAAGATCATCTTGATCAATATTCTCTTTTCTATTTCGTGAATTTTATTTTAAGAATCAACTATCCTATCACACTTCAGGTATACTATACCTTCCTGTCTTATGGGATATTGATCGTGTTAAAATATTTTAATAGATTTTGATAGGTAGAGAATGACTTTTGTGAATAATGTGAATAATGAATTTTAAAATTGGCTCAATAAAATAAAAATACACTAAATTTTAAATTATTCACCTAATTTTAATATTAGGATAACCATTCACACACCTAGTGAATTGAACATCCGATATATGCATTATTCACATTGTTTAGTATTTTTTTTTTTATCAAAGATAGAAGACTCGAACCCGCAACCTCTTAATTGAATATGAGAGACTATGCCATTTAAACTATAACTCATTGGCACATTGTTTAGTATTTTCATTGTCTACATATACTTTTCCTATTTCAATTGATAAATAAGATTCAACAAATATCTTTTAGACAAAATAAAGATAATATGTTTCTCATAAGTTTTAAATTATTCTTTTAATTACTTATTTTCTCTCCTTAATTTTTTTAAAAAAATATCATTTCGTGACGGCTATAAAAAAATTAGCAAAAATAAGTATTGAATCAATAGTTCAAAATATTATATGATAAAAAAAAGTATGAAGAATAAATGACACAACAGAAATAATAAGAAATATAAGATTTTTTCTATCGAAACTATAAAAAATTTATTCTTAACAATTTAGAAAATTTTTTTTATTAAATTTTTAAAGAATCTGTCATTGACAAATAAAAAAAAATAAAACTAAAAGAACTAACTCTAAAAATTATTTTAGACTAATTTTTTTAATTTCTTCGTACAACAAACAAATAATAAACCAAAATAATGATTTTAAAAAAATAGTAATACTTTTAATAAAAATTAATATTCTAAAAAAATCATAAAATATGTCTTTTACTCTCTTTTTATTTCCATGCCGTTTTAATATGCATGAAAATAATTACCGAGAGTAAAAAAGTGTTTTGATAATGTTAAAATTAAACGTTAAGTGTTATATATGTTTTTTCTATTATTCACTTTTTTTTGTAAGCACTTTCTTAAGCTTGGTTATCTATGTTATTTATTAAAATAGAAATTATTTTTATCTTTTGGTGAGATTATGAGTTAAGAAGATTCGAAAATTTTAATTTAACAACGTAGTAAAAATTAAGTCAGGAGAACAACCTGTAAAACACTATAATATTTAAATTAATAGTATTTTAGATGATAACCTGAATAGTTTGTTACTGGATGAGTTTCATTTTTTTTTATTACATCTCTCCAATATAACTGCTATTAAACATTTTTTGTCTTTAATGTATGCGTTTGATATCATGATTTGATAGCTAGTTTCGTGAGTTAATGACTTTATTAGCCTTAATAATTTAGCCATTAGCTAGTAACTATGGGTGATCACGGATTAGGTTAGTTTAGATTTGTGGTGAAATTAGAACTGAGCCAATTGAATTGTAATTAGTTCGGTTTAGTTTGGATTTATGTTTTTTTGTGTACGTAGCTGAACCAAATTAAATTGATTAAGAACGGATTGGTTTGGTTTGGATAATTGGGTATCCGATTAAACAGAAATTCACAAAAAATAAATAAATAAAATTTTTATCTTAAAAATTTTGTAAATACAATAAACATGTAAAATTAATCGAAATAAACACCAAACACAATAAAAATTAAACACGTTAAAATCTAAACATATTAAACGACATATATATATTTTAAATTTTTATTTTTTTATTTAATTAACACATGATCGGGTCCAAAGTTAGTTTGGGTTTCGCACTTCTCAAATCTTTATCCGAATCAATTACTAAAAAAAACCATTAATTTGATTCGAGTTAAACCTGATTACTCATTAATTTTAGAACCAATTTAATTAGTTTAATTTAAATTCGAACAAGTAATCGAGTACTTGATACGTATTTATTCGTATTCTTGTTACACTATTATTCTTGTCTAAAACAGAAATAATAAACCCAAGTGATTTATATCACACTCCAAGAGAGGGGGGGATACACCAGGGGAGGCGGAAGCAGGAGATGCGATTCACGATTGAAGGATCCGAGAATTTGGACTAAGGAAGAATATCATCGATTAGAAAAGGAGTCTTTTACTGTGTTCATGGATAACTTGCCTGAGGATATCTCTAGGAGGGAATTGTATCAGTTGTTCTGCTGGACGGGGAGGATCAATGATATTTATCTCTGCAGGAAACAAAAAAATGCAATGGTGTACATATTTGCTTTTGTTCGTTACACGACCAAAGGTGGTGCCCTGAAAGCTATTGCAGAAATGAACCAATTCAGGCTACGTGGTAAAATTGTTAATGTGGGGGAAGCCAAGTTTCAAAGGAAGGTGCAGGCGGGGGCCCAACGGGTGGTGGCGGATACCAGTCGACAGCTACAACGGAGGCCAGAAATGATCATTAAGGAGACTGAGGTGGATAAGAATCCTGTGGAAGGGGAAGTGAAGACAGGGGATCAAATTCATGTGCAGAAGGGCAAGGGGAGTATGAAAAGGGTTCAAGTACCTGTAGTGGAAGCGAATCTGAAATGGCTGGCCAGGAGCTTAGTAGGATACACATTGAAACCTATGGAACTTCGATCTTTGCAGAGGATTATTCACACAAACGTGCCTCATGTGGAAGATGTCCGGGAGATTGGGGAGACAAAAGTATTATTGACTTTCGATACGGTGGAGCATGCTGCTGCGGCCTACACGTTTAAACTGGATACTATGTTACAAGTTTTTCATCGGATCAGGCAATGGGAGGAGTCAGAATGTGGTGGGTCTCGCAGAGTATGGTTGGAGTGTTATGGAATGCCGCTTCATGTATGGTCGTCTGAAACATTCAAAGCGGTAGGAGGACTATGGGGGCACGTTCTCCACTGTGCTATTCCAACGGACACAGGGGCTTCATTTCGGGTGGGTAGGTTTCAGGTTGACACATGCGAATTTGATGAAATTAGAGAATGGGTAAGGATTGCTATCGGGGAGTCGGAGATTTCAGTTTTTGTGAAAGAGATGGAAAGGGAGGCGGGTGAGACTGGGTTTCCGGTGGAGCAGAAGCAGGTCTACGAAGGAGGAGCTGTCGATGGGTCTGGTGAACACAGCCGGAGGAAGGAGGAGCTGACGTGGGATCCAATGGCAGACCTGATCGCCAGAACTGTACAGGGGGGGACCATGCCAAGGACAGAATAGTCAATTCCGAGATATTATTGAATGATATGAACGTTGATGTTTTGAATTTCAAAAAGTTTGGAGAAGCAACAGAATCGGATAGTAGTACCCAAAAGATAGGGAAGGAGGTTGTGCAGAGTTTTGGTGGGAGTGAAGAAGGGGATTCTGACAGAACGGTTACACAGGAGATTAGTACTGGGGGAGAGAGGGTTATTGGGTCGAATGGTACTCTTACTGGGCCTTTGCATATGAGGAAGTCATTAAGCTCTAAGATTGGACGCTACGTAGAGGGAGGGAAATTGGGCCTTGACAACCTAAGCCCAATAGAAACTAGTCATGGTTTGGGGGCAAGGGAGTCTGTGGCGACAAAAGAAGGAGGGGGGAAATCGGTCGGGCCTGTCTTGGGCTGGCGAGTGGCGGGTCGGGTTGCCATGACCCGGGGAAGACCGAAGCGGGTTGAGAGTGAGAGGGTTGCGAAGACGCCTGATGCTGTGCCTGGCTGCGACGTGAGGCTTGAGGAGATCAACCCCCCCGTGAGTGTGGAGGGGGACGCCGGACGAGCAAGGATGATGGCGGTGAGACGGGCGCCGGCGGCAGATGAGAAAGACGCGGCTGATTGGCGGCGGAGTGAGGGCGTGGAGGAACCTCTTGCAGCGCCTGGGTGCGACGGGTGGAACGCCGAGACGGCCCTTGTGAGCGATGAGGGGGATGCTGGATGGGCTAGGCTGACTGAGCAGGGCCGGTTGTCGGCGGTCTCTCAGGGAGGCGTGACTGGTGGCCAGGGGTTTGAACAGGCGCAGATCGTGCGTGTGGATATTGAAGGTGAGACATCCAAATTTCACGAGGGCAGGGAGCGGATTGTGGAAGGGAGGTTTCACGAGGGAGAGCTGGTGGTACCATTGGGGGCTGACCGAGGAGAAGAGGCGGACAAACAAGGATTGGTTCAGCTTGATGAAGTCAGTGAGGAGGGGGCTGGATCTGGAACAGGCAGAGGACGAACCAATGAGGGGGAGGAAAATCGCATAAACATGGAAGCACAGGCCAAGGAAAATGAGGCTGTCTGGGCACTGGCAGTGAAATCTGGTGCGGTGCTGTATGATGAGGAGGTGGATATCATGAGCATATTGTAAGCTCAGAATGAAGAAATAGAGAAGAAGCGAAAGTTGGCAAAACAAAAAGAAAACGCGAGAAGAAGTCGTCCGAAGAACAAACATAAGGTGAGCAAAACGTTGATTAAATGATTGTGAGCTGTTGGAATATCAGGGGTTTGAGGGGGGATGGTAAGTTAAGTATGATTAAAATGTTGACGAAAAAGTATAATCTAAACATGTTGGGTTTGCTTGAAACAAAAAGGGAGGATATCTCAAAATATGATGTTGGCAGGATTTGGGGAAATAGTACTGTAGATTGGGAATTTGTGGAATCTATTGGGACAGCAGGGGGGCTTCTGTTGCTGTGGGATGATAATATGTTTCAGAAAAGGAATTGCTATAAAGGAGAGAGGTGGTTGTGCATTGAGGGAGTCATAATTAAGAATAATTTTCAGTGTGCTTACTGTTTGGTATACGGGGCGCATGGGAGAGAGGCAAAGCGAGTGGTATGGGAGGAGTTGAGCTACATAGCAGGCTTGTGTCAGGTTCCTTTCTGTTTGTTGGGGGACTTCAATGAGATTTTACATGTAGAAGATCGCAAAGGTTTGCAGAGTTTGCCGGGTTCAGCGGAAGAGTTTAAGGGTTGGGTGCATGACATGCAGTTGGTGGATCTTCCCCTTACTGATAGGAAGTTCACTTGGTTCAGGGGTCAATCTTGTAGCAGAATTGACAGGGTGCTGGTAAATATTGAATGGGTGGAGAAGTTTCCTGATTTGAGGCTGAAAAGTGGTCCAAGGGGATTGTCAGATCACTGCCCGTTGATTGTGGAGGATACAAGAGGAAGATGGGGGCCTAGACCTTTCAGGAGTCTAGATTCCTGGTTCACCCATGAAGGTTTTATAAGGACGGTAAAAAATGAATGGCGGACCTTGGGCGAAGGTCCGTTCCTTGGTAAATTGAAGGCATTGACGTTACCGATGAGGCAATGGCACAAGGATAACTTTAGTGATATGGAAAACAGGCTGACAAAGTTTGAAGACGAGTTAAGGAAGCTGGATGAGCAGGTTAGTGAAGGGATATATGATGGTACAACGGAAGCTAGAAGGAAGGCGCTTGTGAGATTTTGTGAAAAATGGTACATTAGGAAGGAAATCCACTGGAAGCAGCTGTCTCGGTCTAAACATGCGAAGGACATGGACAGAAATACTCGATACTTTCATGCTATTGCATCAGCTAGAAGGCGAAATAACAGAATTGATGCTCTGGTGATTCATGGACGGCTTGTGAGGAATCAGGCAAAAATCAAGCATGCAATAAGGGGATTCTACAGGGAGTTGTACCGCCAGGAGTATGCACCAAGGATTGGTATCCGGGAGGGGTTATTGAAACAAATTAATAGAGATGAGGCAGAAGCCTTGGAGATTTTACCATCTACAGAGGAAATCAGGGAGGCAGTTTGGGACTGTGAATCGTCTAAGGCCCCAGGTAGTGATGGATACAATATGAACTTTATCAAGAAATGCTGGGAAGACATTGGTCAGGAGTTCACAGCGGCGGTGATGGATTTCTTTCAAAGGGCAACATTACCATCAGATGTGAATATAACATGGGTGACGCTGGCCCCAAAATTCTTGGGTGCTAAAGAGATTAAGGATTTTCGGCCAATTAGTTTGGTGGGATGTGTGTATAAGGTGATCTCAAAGGTGCTGGTAAGAAGAATGAGGTCAATTATACCGGGCTTGGTGGGTGAGACTCAGACTGCATTTGTGAAAGGTAGAAAAATTCATGATGGTGCTCTCATAACCTGTGAGACAGTCCATTGGCTCAAGGCAAAGAAAAGGAAAGCGGCGATCATTAAGCTGGATTTTCATAAAGCATATGATAGAGTCAGATGGGGTTTCGTGGATATAGTGCTCCAGAAAATGGGATTTGGACAGCGTTGGAGGAATTGGGTAAAGGAGTGTGTCAGTACAGCCACAATGTCTGTTCTGGTGAATGGGTCACCATCCAAGCCGTTCAACATGGAAAGAGGACTCAGACAAGGGGATCCCCTCTCTCCATTTCTGTTTGTGTTGGTGGTCAATGTGTTGAATCGGATGGTGGGAGAAACTGTCAGGAACGGGCGCATTGAACCACTTCTGGTAGGAGGTGAGCATATACAATTGTCGCACTTACAATTTGCAGATGATACGATATTATTTTGTCCCCCGGTGACAGATACAATAGTCAATTATAGGAGACTATTGAGATGCTTTGAGTTGATGTCGGGGCTGAGCATTAATTTTGAGAAGTCAAGTTTGATATCGGTGAATTGTGAGCAGGATTGGGTAGACAATGCCTGTAGTTTGCTAGGGTGCAAGCAAGCGGTTTTACCTACTAGGTACCTCGGGATTTCTTTGGGTGCGAATCCGCGTATGGTGAAGACCTGGAAACCGATAATTGATAAGGTGGAAAAGAAACTTAGCCTCTGGAAAGCTAAGGTTCTAACCAAAGCGGGCAAGCTTGTTCTGATAAGATCAGTTCTAAATAGCCTACCTATCTACTACCTCAGTCTATACAAGATGCCAAAGGCGAATGCGGATAAGCTGATTGCTTTGCAAAGGTGATTTATGTGGTGTAAGGGGGATGGTACTGATGGTATTCCCTTAGTTAAGTGGGAGTTGGTTCAGGCACCAAAAAAGGCTGGGGGTTTGGGGGTTGGGGATGCGGTACTTCGGAATACAGCGCTATTATTTAAGTGGTGGTGGCGGTTTTCTAAAGAGGAGTGCCCCTTATGGAAGAAGATTGTATGCTCGTGCAACAACCTGAATCCTGATGTAATGCTAGTAAATCAGCAACTACCGGTCAAAGGAGGGCCCTGGAAAGACATATGTCATTTGAATATCAAAGAGCAGAGAATAAAAGACAAAATGCTTACTGGCCTGGCGATGGAGGTAAGGGATGGGAGGAGTACCCTGTTTTGGGAAGATAACTGGTTGCAAGGGGGCCCTTGAAGGTGGCGTTTCCAAGACTATTCTCTATTTCGAATCAGCAGGGATCGATGATAGGGGACTGTGGATTTTGGGATGGACTTGAGTGGATATGGAATTTCCAGTGGCGGCGAGAGTTATTCCAATGGGAGCTGGAACTTGTCCATCAACTTCATGAGCGGCTAAGGCTGACGAAGCTGTCAGATGGTAAAGAGAATATTATGGTTTGGAAGTTTGATAGCAAAGGGGTATTTTCTACCAAGTCTGTTGTGCAGGTCCTACAATCGGAGACTCTGTCGGATGAGATAACGAGCTACAGTTTCATAAGTTCGGTTTGGAGAGGGGTGGTACCGCCGAGAATTGAGCTCTTTGGGTGGTTTGTGCTTATTGGTAGAGTGAATACTAAGGAGAGATTGAGTAGACTAGGTGTTATTAGACTCAATGATAATCTATGTGTCCTATGTCAGAAGGAGATAGAGTCGGTGGAACATTTATTCCTACACTGTGAGCTAACATGGCAGGTGTGGTGCAGTTGGTTGAGGTCTCTTGGGGAGGTGTGGCTTATTCCTGGAACCATTAGGGAACTGTTTGAGCGATGGACCGGTATGCATAAGCGGAAACAAGATCAGAAGAAATGGCTCCCAGGCTTCTTTGCAGTTATTTGGAACATTTGAGTGGAACGCAATGCTAGGATTTTTCATAATCAGGAATCAGGTGTGGAGTTCGTAATAAGGAAGACGATGCTGAGTTACAACGAATGGACCGCGAGTGATCCGTTTGGTGGTTAATGGCGTTGTCGGAAGATATATGTTTTTATCTTTTATGAATACTTGTAGTTTCTTTTGTTGCTCCACATTAGTGTGTTGAGCTTATTTTGATTAAAAAAAAATATTATTTAAATTTTCAACATGAAGGTTCTGGACATATATGTTTCTCCCTTTTTTTCCCAAACCATTATCTCGTTGTGTCTACGAAAGTGCCCCCACGCGTTAGTATATGTATCTTGAAATATCAAAGATCATTTAATTTTCAATTTATATTATGGAACCTTTTTAAATGTTTTTAAAATATTAATATTCTAATAATCTTAATGGTTAATTTTAATTAGTATATATAGTTTTTTATAATTGAGATTATGGCTAAAATTATTAGAATACCGATATTTTAAAAATATCTAAAATTTTCCTTTATTTATTGTACAAGAAACTTTTATTTTGTGAAAAAAAAAAATTATTGCTATAAAATTTCAATTATATTAGGTGTTCAAATCTCATTTAATTTTCAATATATATTTATGAAATATTTTTAAATATTCTTGGAATATCAATTTTTCAGCAATTATAACTATTGATTTTAATTAGTATATATATTATATATTTTTTATAATTGAAATTAATAACTAAAATTATTAGAATATTAGTATTTTTTGAAATTCTTCATTTATTTATTGTACAAGAAACTTTTATTTTGTGAAAAAAGTTTTTTATTGTTAGATTTTTAATTATGTTAGATATACATAAAAATTAGTTATTAATAAAATATAAATATATATTAAAAATAAATTAAATATTATATATATATATATATATATATATATATTTATACATAAATATATTAGTAATTAATTGTTACGGCCCAGCCTAGTTGAGCACAATTGCCGCCTCGGCCCACGAGCTAACCGGTCCGTGCGATCGGGTCGATGCGCATAACCCGCTCGATCTACGACCCGGACACGCACCTTCACTACTAGCTGCATGACAGCGGTGGAAAACGAAGCTTTCTGGAAAGAGGCCTTCCCCCGTGGGCCCGCCCTACTGACAGGGTATATAAGGGGAGGTTCCTACCTCTCTCCCAAAGTACGTCACCATAACTTTTCCTCTTCACCACCTGCACACTCACTGACTTGAGCGTTGGAGTGTCATTGCAGGCAGGTGGCACCCCCCAACTCACGAAGAACCCAGAAAGTCTGTCGCTCACGCTTCTCATTCCCAGGATCCAGGCTAGGGCTAGGACCCACCTTCACACTCGACAAGCAACCCCAAGCCATCCGGTAACCGACCAACCGGACATTGGCGCCGTCTGTGGGGATCGAGCTGATATGGACTTTGTTTTGGTTTCTGGCGGGGCTGACGACGGAGCCGGGCCCCGCGGGAAGGGAATGGATCCCAGAAGCAGTAGGGTAGCCGCCGGAGCTCCTACTCGCGAGGGCACCAGATCCCCCCTCCCGCGGCTACCCGAGGGATGACCCTTTGGAGGAACAGGCAGTGACAGCACCAGAATAATACAAGAGCTGCGCCACATGGTGCAGAACTTAGAGCGAGAAGTAGCCAACCAGAAAAGTCGTCAGCCTACTCCAAGTCAAGAGCATTCCCAATCCCCTCAAAGAGGAGAAAGGAGTCTCCGAAGAAGTCACTCCAGGCGCACTCCGAGCCCCCGGACAGAATCAGAAAGTTAGGAAAGCAGAGATGCGCCAAGGAGACGATGAGATCCTCTGGTCTACACCCGATCACCGACAAGAGATACCGAAGAGGAAAATTGGGAAGACGATAGAGAACCAAGAAGAAGAAGCCGACCACAACAAGAACACCACAGAGAAAGGGCAAGGAGAGGCTGACCTCACAGAGAACACAATAGGGAAAGACCGAGAAGAACCCGACAGATGTGGTCATGGGGGCGACTCCTTTCCACCACTCGATCCTTGGAGTACGGCTGCCAAAGCACTTTGATAAACCGACAGATATGAGGTACGATGGTACTCAAGATCCCCAAGAACATCTAACGGCCTTCGAGGCCAGGATGAACCTGGAAGGGGTAGGCGATGAAGTAAGGTGCCGGGCTTTCCCAGTAACCTTAGCTGGGCCAGTAATTCGTTGGTTTAATGCCCTTCTCCAGGACTCCATAACCACGTTTGCCGACATCAGTCGCACCTTCTTGGCCCAGTTCACCACGCGTATCGCTAAGGCGAAGCACCCGATTAATCTGCTAGGAGTGACTCAACGAACTGGTGAGCTAACCAGGAAGTACCTAGATAGATTCAATGATGAGTGCCTGGAGATCGACGGCCTAACCGATTCGGTGGCCAGCTTGTGCTTAACCAACGGGCTACTAAATGAGGATTTCAGAAAATACCTTACCACCAAGCCCGTCTGAACAATGCAGGAAATCCAGAACATAGCCAGGAAATATATCAATGATGAAGAAGTAAGCCAGGTCGTGGCAGACAATAAACGGCATCCCGCATACTCTAATGCACGCCCGTCCGGCGGCGGGGAAAGGTCTAAGGAACACTCCAGAGACGGAGGATCAGCCAAGACTTTCAAGCCTTTCCCCGTGTTGGAAAGTTCACCAACTACACCCCCTGGCGGCTCCAATCGTTGAGGTCTATCAGCAGATCGCCGGCAAGGGTATCTTGTCGAAGCCCCGACAACTCAAGGACAGAACGGGAGGAAACAAGAACCTCTATTGTGATTATCACAAGGGCTATGGCCAAAAGACCCAAGACTGCTTCAACCTGAAGGACGCCCTGGAGCAAGCCATTCGGGAAGGAAAGTTGGATAAGTTCTCCCACCTTATAAGGGAACCGAGGAGAAGGGACCGGGACCGATCAACCGAGGACAAAAGCCGTGCTGTAAGGCAAAGACGGGAACCCGAGGAGGACAGTGAGCGTGGCCTCACTGTGGTAAATGTGGTGATCGGAAGGGACGTCCCTCCCAGATCGAAATTGGCTAGCAAGAAGGACGCCAAGGTCTTAGCTATGTCCTCTGACTCCACGCCACCCTCCCGGAGGGTACCCTCAATATCATTCGGTCCCGAAGATCAAAGGTTTGACGAGGTTTCGGAGAAACCGCCGATGGTGATCACGGCCAGGGTGGGTACCGGCCTAGTAAAGCGAATCCTGGTAGACACAGGGGTTGACTCCAATATCATGTTCCGTAATGTATTTGATGCTCTGGGCCTACGGGATACCGACTTGAGGGGCCACCAACACGGCGTAGTAGGCCTAGGCGATAACTTCATCAAGCTAGATGGCGTAGTTTCCCTCTTGGTCTTTATTGGCGGAGGCAGGGGGAAGAGGTCGCTAATGGCGGAGTTTATTATCTTAAGGGACTCCACGGGCTACAACCTCATCTTGGGGAGGAAGAGCATCCACGAGTTTGGGGAGGTGATTTTCACCAAGCTGTTGCTGATGAAGTTTTTTGCTGACGATGGATCAGTGGGGACCATCAGGGGAGACCTGGAGACGGCGGTCGCATGCGACAACACCAGCCTCTCCTTTAGAAAGAAGTCAAAAGAAGTATCCGGTGTCTTACTTACCAGTATCTGAGCTTCATGGACGCTTATTCTGGGTATAATCAGATACCGATGCACCGGCTAGATGAAGAGAAAACGGCGTTCATAACACCAGGAGGAACATACTGCTACAAAGTGATGCCGTTCGGACTGAAAAATGCAGGGGCCACTTACCAAAGGCTGATGAACAAGGTCTTCAGAGACCTCATCGGCAAGACGGTAGAGGTATATATAGACGATATCTTAGTTAAGACTGCCAAAGCCGACGGCCTCATAGGGGAACTTGAAAACGTCTTCACCTCTCTTCGTCGACACGGAATGAGGCTCAATCCGCTGAAGTGTGCCTTCGCCGTCGAAGCCGGAAAATTCTTGGGATTCATGATAACTCAAAGGGGGGGGGTGGAGGCCAACCCAAAAAAGTGTGAAGCAATCCTACAAATGAAGAGCCCGAGAAGTGTGAAAGATTTCCAAAGGTTGGCTGGCAGACTCACCGCGCTATCCCGCTTCCTCGGTGCGTTGGCGGCCAAGGCTTTGCCTTTCTTTAACCTGATGAAGAAGGGGATCGCGTTCGAATGGACCTCGGCATGTGAGGAGGCTTTCAAGAACTTCAAAGAGATAATCTCAACGCCGCCCGTCCTCGCGAGGCCCAAAAATGGAGAAGCGCTGTACTTGTATTTGGCGGTAACCGATGAAGCCTTGGCGGCAGTCTTGGTGCGAGAGGAGGGGAAGACCCAACAACTAATATATTTTGTGAGTAAAGCACTACAAGGAGCGGAGCTAAGGTATAGCAAGCTGGAAAAGGTGGCATACGCGCTCCTAACCTCGTCATGAAGGTTGCGGCAGTACTTTCAAGGACACCAAGTAATCTTCAGGACGGATCAAGCAATCCGGAAAATACTCCAGAAACCCGATCTAGCGGGTAGAATGATGACTTGGGCTGTTGAACTCTCCCAATATGACTTACAGTATGAACCCAGGCACGCGATCAAAGCTCAAGCCATGGCTGGTTTCCTGGTAGAGGTGACAGGGGACCTGGCCGGGACACCGAGCGCACGGTGGAAGCTCTATGTGGACGGAGCATCTAACCAAACGTTCGGAGGAGCAGGAATCATCTTAGAAAATCCAACTGGAGTTGTATACGAGCAGTCAGTCAAATTCGAGTTTCCGGTGTCAAACAATCAGGCATAATATGAGGCCCTTCTGTGCGGCCTAACCCTAGCAAGAGAGGTCGGAGCTACCCAACTGGAGATATGTAGCGACTCGCAGGTCGTAACTTCTCAGATCAATGGGACCTACCAAGCCAGAGACTCACTATTACATAAATATCTGGAGAAAGTCAAAGAGTTGAGCAAGCAATTCGAGGAGGTCACGATCTAGCACGTTCTGAGAGAAAGGAACACACGAGCAGATCTCCTATCAAAACTGGCGCGCACAAAACCTGGGACGGGAAACCGGTCCCTCATTTAGGGTTTCATAAAAGAGCCAGCGGTAGCTTTGCATCTGACCCAGGCAGTTCCCTCCTGGATGAACCCGATCATCGACTTCTTAGAAAAGGCCGAACTCCCCAGCAATGAGAAGGTGGCTAAGACAATAAGGCGAGAAGCGGCTAAGTATGCGGTCATACAGAGCCAGCTGTTTAAGAAAGGGCTTAGCCAACCACTGCTGAAATGCCTGCGTCCCGATCAAACAGACTACGTCCTCAGGGAAGTCCACGAAGGATGCTGTAGTCACCACATCGGAGGAAAGGCCCTAGCCAGAAAGCTCATCAGAGCCAGATTTTACTGGCCCTCTATGATGGCGAATTCCAAGAAATTCGTGAGAAGGTGCAAAAAATGCTAGGAAAATTCCAACTTCCACAAAGCGCCAGCGACTGAACTTAGCCTACTGACGGCTTCCCAACCTTTCTCACAATGGGGAATCGATCTTTTGGGACCTTTTCTGGTCAGGCCAGGGCAGGCCAAGTACCTGATAGTGGTCATTAACTGTTATACAAAGTGGATAGAGGCTGGGCCATTGGCTAGCATATCCTCGGCAAATTGTCAGAAATTCATGTGGAGGCAGGTAATTGCAAGATTCGGTATCCCGGAAGCTGTCATCTCGGATAACGAGACACAATTCACTGATAAAAAATTCGGAGAATTCCTTGCCAGTTTGGGCATAAAGCAAAAGTTCTCGTCAGTTGAGCACCCCCAAACCAACGGGCAAGTTGAAGCTGCGAATAAGGTCATCTTGCAGGGCCTCAAGAAGCGACTTAACCAGAAGAAGGGAGCGTGGGCAGACGAACTAGACTTGGTTTTCTAGTCCTACCGCACAACTCAACAGTCTACCACCGGGGAAATGCCTTTCCGTCTCACCTATGGGGTAGATGCAATAATACCCGTGGAAATCGGTGAGCCGAGTCCGCGACTACTCATAGGAGGAGTCAAAGAGGCCGTGGAAAAGGACTTGGTGGATGAAGCCAGGGAGATGGCCCATTTATCAAAAACAACGCTAAAGCGAAGAATGGCCCTACGCTACAATGCCAAGGGCGCCTACAAGTTGGAGCGGTTAGACGGCAAAGAAGTCCCGAGAACGTGGAACACGGGCAATCTGAGAAGATTCTATTCCTAGAATAAACTCACCGGCTTAGTAAGAACGCTTTATGATGGATTATTTGTCCTTGTCATATATTTGCTATCGTTTTATGTTTGAGCCATTTATTATTACCATTTGTCACCTCTTTCTTTTTTTGCATTCATTATTATTAATTAAGCCACCACGACGAATAAACGGTTTCAAACCTATACGGTACACCGGGACTGATCACCCCGGGAACCACGAAAGTAACAAACGCCATAATATGCGGCTGTTGAAACGATAAAAGCCACGACCTGGCTTCGCTAATTACTAACAAAACGCTAAAACGTTCATGAGCAAATAATAAATACCAACAAAACAGTAAAGAACATTAAGAAAAGTAAACGCCGACAAGGCGGTAAACATGCGGTTTGTCACATACCGATTAGACGGCAAACAAATTCAAACAGTTCAAAGACTGTAAACATTACAAGTTACAAAAGCATACAAGATTACAAGGACGTGAGTCACTTCTTCGGTATGTCAACGATCTTGCCGTCCTTGATAGTCTTGAAAATGCCAATGGCCGAAGTGTCGAAGTTGGGAGACAGAAGCTTTACTTGGGCCTTGAGAGCTTCCTCGGTCATCAAGATGGCATGCTTGCCCTGCTTTACGGTCTCCTTATACTTCTTCGTAAATTCAGCAGTCTCAGCCTGAGCTGTCTTGACCGAGGAAAATGCCTCATCACGCTCCGTCTCCAGTTCAGCCACCCGACCTTGAGAAGAGTTAAGTTGACCCTCCAAGGTAAGCTCCCGCTTAGTGAGGCGGGCCACGGCAGCATCAGAGGTCTTCACTTTCTCCTCCATGGTCTTCAACTTCTCGTCAGCAATCTCAACCTTCTCTTCGGCTGACTTGGCCTTCTCTTCGGCAGCTGCAAGCTGCTCCCGGAGCAACTTCACCTCCTCTCTGTACCTGGCGTTAGCCTTGACCGAAGATTCAAGCTTCACCTCAAGAGATTGGGTCCCCGCCAAGGCAGATTCAGCCTTTCTAGCTATGGCGGCCCCCCTGAGCAGAGTACGGTATATCCACCTCGCTTGAGAGGAGAGGTCCCCACCAAAGAAGAAGTCCTCCGTGCCGGGAAGCAATTGGGAATCGATAAACATCCCAGCATCGAAGTTCTTCTCCATGATGGTAAGAACCCCTTTAGGACTGGAGGATGGCTTCCTTTTCCTTGGGTTGTCGACGACAACCACCTCCTCCTCTAGGTCCGCCTCCTCCCGAGGCTCTGGTTCAACTTCCACCTCAGGACGAGGAGCCGCTCCAGTACTAGTGCCAGCTACATCCCCTTGGGAGGGCTGAGATTGAACCTCCGGGTTGATGGTACCCTCATGGGATTGAACCTCCGGGTTGACGGTATCTTCAGGAGGCACCTCCTGGGCGGGGGTAGCGGAGTCGTCATTGCTACCAGCCAAAAAGGTGTTGAACAAGCCCTCAAGTCCAGTCACCTCGGCAAACATTGACACTGCAACGAAAAACGGAAAACAGTTAACCGTCAAACCAGGAAGATAAACGAAAACAACATGCAAGCACAGGCAAATCACTAGACGGCTACTCATGTATATAATTCCGGGCCATATCCTGGTCACCCGTAAGAAGATGGGGGTTAACAAAGTTCTTCCCAAAAACAGCCAACAAGACATCGGCAACCCTCTTGTTCTCTGGGGACAACCCTTTATACGTTATTTTGGTAAAGGCATTAGCCCCCACCCCGAAGCTCCAGTAAGTCGGTATGCGGCGTTCCCCTTCTAATGTCAGCCAGAAGGGATACCGACCTTTCGCGGGACGGGCCTTAAAATACTTGTCCTTAAAACCGTGATAAGAATCTTCGAATACGCTGAAGATCCTCCGGCCTTGGGCCGCCCGGAAAGACCTGTAGCCCTTTTTAGACCTCCCCTGTTTGGAAGGATTTGTTAAAGTAAAAAGGAAAAGAAATACTTCAACAGAGACCGGCAACTCCAGGTGCTCACACACCATCTCGAAACAGCGGATGGATGCCCAGCTGTTCGGATGCAATTGGGACGGTGCTACGTCACATCGATTAAGCAGCGCCATTTGAAAAGGGGAGAAGGGAAGGCGAACTCCCAAACGAGTGAACATGATCTTATACAACCACATCCAGTCGGCGACCTGGGGAGAGTGCAAATTTAGTTCATATATTCGTTCGTTGTTGGCAGGAACGAAAGCCGCATAGTTAGCCTCCTCGTTGGTCCCCCCGCAAAGATAGTCGGCCTGTCGGAACTCCGTAAGTTCCTCTAGGGACATCTGATTAGGGGCATCCTTTACATCCGAAGTCACCCAAGCATATCGGTCATAAGGTGCCGGTCTCACGACCCTTACGGGGGGACGTTGGCCATACCTAGAGTGGGGGCACCACCAATATCAGTCTAAGAGGCTGAGAAGCCGGTACTAACACCAGAAACTATAACTTACCTATTCGACAACTACAAATCATGGTATAAATCTACAGCTAAGAGCAATGCCAAGAAAAACAAAAATTCTAGAATAGTAACCATCCTACAGTATCTACCTGATGTTAAAATGCCAATAAACATGCAATTCATAGCAAGACTACAACATACATGCGAAGGCCAGAATAACAAACAACAAAGATAAACAACGCCACATCAATACCAAGGAAAAAGAATAGGAAGCTTACCAGGATAAGGATGGTGATGGAAGGGGATCGAAGAATTGATAAGGACGCGCATAACCCGCTCGATCTACGACCCGGACACGCACCCTCACTACCAGCTGCATGACAGCTGTGGGAAACGAAGCTTCTTAGAAGGAGGCCTTCCCCCATGGGGCCCGCCCTACTGACAGGGTATATAAGGGGAGGGTCCTACCCCTCCTTCAGGGTACGTCACCATAAATTTTCCTCTTTACCACCTGCACACCCACTAACTTGAGCGTTGGAGTGTCATTGCAGGTGGCACCCGCTAACTCACGAAGAACCCGAAAAGCCGGCCGCTCACGCTTCTCATTCCCAGGATCCAGACCAGGGCTGGGACCCACCTTCACATCCGACAAGCAATTCCAAGCCGTCCGATAACCGACCAACCGGACATTAATTTTAGTAATTATTTTAATTGTAGACGTAGCATTTCTCGAATTTTGGAATTTAGGACCTAGCTTTTAATGTCATAACGACTTAGCTTTTATATGTTTTGTATCATATTCAAGTAGAAAGATGTCATTACAAAGATGGCCTAACCTAATTGATGCCAGAACAAGGTGCTCTTTGTGGCCTGCAAGCATGTCAACATTTATTTTCTCATAGCGTACATACTTATTTCAACCTCTTGTTTTTTGGTAACTGTTACTCACCTAAATCATTCAACCTATCACTTATTAGCTTAACTAGAAAATCCAGCAATTAAATAGAGAAAACTGTATCGTACTTGCTTTTGATGCCTCGCATTGTCCACATTCAAGCATTCATAAATTGTGTTCATTATTTAATTCCTGTTTTATTATTGTCTTTTATTATCGCATCATAATAAGAGAGGAGAACAAAATCAACTTAAGTTGATCCAGTCCAGTGATTAATTCATTGTAAAAAGTTTAAATTTTATTATATACATATAATAATTTATTGATTAGTAATAAATTCTTAAATAAAACTTTAATCTATAACGAATTAAATTTTTTTTTGTTGATTTAAAAAAATTTGATATAACTAGTGATGAATTTAAAAAATTTTGATAAAAATAAGCATAGCATGAAATAAAATGAGAGAAATGGAATAATGAAATCAAATTTAATAATATATAATGGAACAATTATACATATTTCTTATGTACTACTTAAGACATTTTCAAATTTTAATGAGACACTTGTCACCACATCAAATAGAATAAATTTGTTTCTAGATATAATTATTTATATGGTTAAACAGACAAATAATTTCATAAAACTTGAGGTAAAAAATTTTATGACAAACAAAAATTTAGAAATTTATACTTGTTAATCTCCAAAAAAAAAAAAAAAAAAACACTAAGACCTAATGGTTGAAAGTAGAATTAACAATATACATTTTATCTACAGGTATCCAATTCGATTCAATCTGATCGGATATGGTTGTCTACCAGACTCGCTGTAATAGGGTAGAGTGGGTGTATGTTTGCTTGCGAATAAGGTTGAGTACAGGTTCAGAGTATATCATATTCTATCCGCACCCCTAATATATGTGTAGTGAAAAAAGTAGGTAGAATCCAGATTTTTTTCTTTTTTTGTAAAAACTCAAAATAACTACTAAAATAATCATTTAAAGATTAACCACCAAAAACGTCCATGAATTATTCTATAATACTGATAAAAATGCTCCCAACTTTTGTTATTGACAAAAATATCCATAAATAATTTAAAAACGCACTAAAATTGCACATCCGTTAAAACAGAGGAGGTCCGTTAACGTTTTAGTTTAACGTGGCAAACGAAAAAGTTGATGTGGCCCCGTTATGTTTTAATCCCAAATTAAGAAACTTTAGACCCCAATTTCTTCAGATCACTTCATTCTCTCCCATCTCCTCTCATGGTCTTACTTCCTCCAACACACACCCTCTAACCCACTCACCATCTGCAGCATCCACAGCTGTAGCTACATCCACTTCCCTATTCTTTACCTCTCTTCTTCTCTCACTTCCTTTTACTCACTTTCTCTCTCTTTTTGTCTGACTTCTTCTTACTTGCTCTCCCTCTTTGAACAATGCTAAAAATGACAAAGTTGAGAAACTACAGTACAACCAAAAACTACAATTAGAACTAGAATGCAAGCACGATCAAAATCGAAAGGCAAGCGCGGAGATCGAAACTGGAAGGCGAGCGCCATGACCAGAACTGGAATGCAAGCATAGCTGGATCTGGAAGGCTAGCACGACCAGATCTAGAAGGCGAGCATGATAGGATGGAGTTGGCTCCTCCCTTGGTGTCGGAAGAGATGCTCAGACAGGGGCAGCGACGAGTAGGTGTAGTGGTAATGTGCCTGAGAAGGATGCTGCCATTCACTGCATGCATTCCTCTCTTGCACTGCTCCTCTATTGCCAGTGGTCCTTACTCGCATTGCTCCTTCCTTATCGATGGTCTATCACTACTTCTGCTACTGCTTTTTACCTGAGTCTTGATTCTTTTCTTGTTCTTGTTGTGGAATTTTTTTATTTAGGTTATTGGTGATTACTGATTAATGCTACTATTGTTAATGAATTATGATTTTAATGAAAATTAGGGTTTAAATTAGTTTTTTTATTTCTTTTCAATTTGGATCTATTTCAATTGATAAAGTTCAATTATATTTTGGAAAGAAAGTTTAACTTGGGTTTTTTTTTTTTTTTTTTTACTTTGTGATTTTGAAGAGGACAATGGGTATTGATGGTGTAGAGATGAGAGAAGGAAAGCGAGTGATAGAGAGTGAGAGGAAGGTAGAGAAGAAACAAGGGAAAGGATAGGAAGGGGATGGAGTTGCAATGGTGGTGGCTCGTTGGTGGCTTTGTCACGACAGACAGAGGTGCTGGTGATTGAGTTAGAGGGTGGGTGAATGAGAGGAAGTGTGAGAGAAGAGAAGAGAGGGTTCCGTTTGCCACATATGCCACTCTGTTTGCCACATCAGACCAAAATGTTAACACTTAACAGACCTTCTTTGTTTTAACGGATGTGCAGTTTCGGCGTATTTTTAAATTATTTAAGAATATTTTTGTCGATAACTAAATGTGGGGGCATTTTTGTTAGCGTTTGAATAATTCGAGAACATTTTTGGAGGTTAATCCATCATTTAAATTATTAATTTAGTACGTTTATTATTTAAAGAGTAATGTTGTAAGAATTTGGAGTTAGAAGAAAAGTTATTTGTGTTATTTTAATTTTATTAAGAATTTGATAATCATTTTATTTGTAATTTTATGTTAAATTTTTTTAAAATTTTATTATTTTTAATTTTAATTTGAACTTAATTTTTTAGTTTATATTTTATTAATATGTATAAAATATGGAATGAATTTTATACTTGTTTAAAAAAATTTAATTTTTCTGTGGATAGGATTAGGTAGGGTAGAGTTAAAAACTTTAAGGTGCGAATAAGATTAGGGTTGAGATTCTCAACGTGCAGGTAAAATAGAATAAAATTAAATTTTAAAAAATTTTTCAATTTGCATATAACTCTACCTTTGGTCGGTCCTAATTAAAAGTGAGCTTATTAACTAATTCATCCACAAATTTATTTGTTCCCTTCTCTGACGATTTTTAGCACTAGAACTTTTCACTCTTGGTCCAACAGATTCTTTATCATCTGAAGCAGTGTCGCGTAGGAATGGGCTTGAGTGTTATTTAGCATGCAAGAGTGAAACTGCTGCCATGAAATTAATCCATCTCTAGTATCACATTTTTATAACCATGATTCCAAGCCAAGTTGAGACCGTGAAAGTAGGGGTGAGTATCGGTAGTAAGTACTTGATTATCCGTCCACATTCGAATCGAATCAATTAAATTGATTTTGGAACTAACGGGTAATCAGGTCCAACCCAAACCAAACCAATAACTTTTGTTAGTGATTGATTCGGATATCGGTTTTGAGATGTGGAATTCAAACCAACCCGTAAATCTGATTATATATTAATTAAATAAAAAAATAAAAATATATATGGTTTTTAGTGGCTTTTAATGAGATTATTCACTATTAATAGGTTTGGATTTTAATGAATTTAGTTTTTAATGTATTTGGTATTTAACATCTTTAGATTATTTATATTGATGTTACATGTTTATTGTACTTGTTTAATTTTTAAGATAAAAAATTAATTTTTTATGAATTTCAAAATTATCGGGTATCCAATTATTCGAACCGAACTAATTCGTTGTTAATTGATTTGGTTTGATTTGGATACCTGTACAAAAAATTACAAATTCAAACCAAACCAAATCAATTACATTTTGATCGGTTCGGTTCTAATTTTACTTTAAATTCAAACCAAACCAATCCATGTTCACCCTTAAGTGAAATACTCCCCATAAGTAGTTCAACAGCAACCACCGCGAGGACAGTGTCCCAAATTGGCCGCATAACCAAGTTTAATAATTCCCACCTCATCTCACAACAACTACTACATCCCAACTTCCCTTCTTGTCTAACAGACCCCTCAGATCACAATTTAATGTCATTCTCATACATTAGTCACTTGGCCGAATCCTTGCTCAACACCAATGTCTTTCTAATGTTTGAAATAGATTTTAATTTTGTCTAGCTATGATCTCTCGCTTTTTTTTTGTTATATTTATATATTTAACACTTTAAAAATGTTTTTTTTATCGATGATTAATATACCAAATATATTTGAACAATTTGATATTAAGTAATGTTATATGTACAATATTTTTTAATAATTAAATCTAATTAAATTGACTTCACTGCAATAAAAATTACTCTCAAAATAAAACATATGACACACGTTTCGTGTTCCACTAACACATAATGCAAAGAATTTGCACTATATGCATAAACCTTTCTACACTTTCTGCAATATATAAATTTTTGTTGGAGAGCATAAAAATGTTTAAATTATTACGCATAAAAATTGACATGTAATACAAATTAAACTTATCAATATAGGACACAAATTTTTGTATATGATATACAAATTTTTAAATCATAACCTACAAACTTTTAAAACATAGTACACAAAATTTTGCTACACTAAACTTTATATGTATATTCTTTTATTGAATTTTGTTACATATTTTTTTTTTTTTATAGTGTGTAAACCGATTACCATTCATTGTAAGCCAATGTTACATTACAGGTTCTATTTCCCAAAACACACACACATACAAAAGTACTATTAACTCTAATGTGCAGTTCTAACATTTCTTGATGGTTAGAGTCCACAGAGTACGGCACGGTAATCTCTGAGTGTACCCAACACATCTCCTTTGTGTTCATGGAATACTGCTCTTGGATGCAAGAAGTGCAAATAAGCTTTGAATGCAATGGCTCTCGAAAGTTCAGCGCCTCGTCTTTCTTGCAGTTGTCCATCAACACTGCAAACACTATACTACATCACATGTGTAAATAAAACAAAGTGAAACAAGACACACTCCTTCATTTTTACCACACAGAAGTAATCAAAATTAATAGCTCGGTAGTTCACACTAATTTGACAGATATCATTAAACAAATTTTAGTTTATCATAGCACACATGTTTTTTAGTATAGCACACAAATTCACATATAGAGTACAAAAATCAGAACAATAGAATAACATTAATTTTTTAAATAATTCAATTAAAGAAAACTAAGACCATCATAAATAACATAATCAAGAAAAAAAAAACAAAAATATATACAATAACACACAAATATTGAGTATAAAAAAACAACACAAGTAATTGAAACTAATAGCTTGGTAACTCACACTAATTTGTCCGAAATTATTAAACAAATTCTGATTTATTACAGCATACAAATATTTAAGCATAGCACACATTTTTGTTTAACATAGCACACATTTTTATTCATATAGCACACAAATACTGAGCAAAGAAAAATAATATAAAAGATACATCCAATTCACAAAGAAAAAGAAATTAAACAACAACAACAAGATGTTGAATAAGAAAGAAGAAAAAAGAAAAGAAGAAAAAGAAGATAACAATGGCAGCAGCAGCGACAACAACAACGACCGTGGTGGCGGCAAAGATGACGACGACAGCAGTGATAGCGGCATCGACGATGACAATATTAAAGGAGGAGGAGAAGGAAGAGAAAAAAGAGGAACGTGAAATAAATTTTAATAACTTGATTAACTTGGTTAATAAAAACACTTGAATACCTAACATTTTTGTTTGATAATTCAACATATTTAAAAGTTGCTCCATATTAAAGATATATTTGGTCAGACAATAAAAATAAGATAAAATAAACTTCGAAAAATAATTATTTATTTTTTATCCGTTTAACAAAGACACCAATAAAAAAGAAAAATCAATTCACACATTCTTAAGATAATCAACAATCCTATTTGAGACACAATAAGCAGTTGATTGGATTGTGATCATGGGATTGACACCAACTGCACTTGGAAGCAAACTTGCATCACAAACAAACAACCCTTCTGCCTCCCAACTCTCTCCATTCTCATCAACACCCCCTTCTTTCTCAGTGGCTCCCATTCTACAGCTCCCCATCTGATGCGCCGAGCAGTATATGTTCCACTTCTCGCCCGGCGACAGCGCGCCCTCCATCGGCCAAACATTGTCCAGAAACTCTTCAATTTTACCATGACCTATGTCACCACATTTTATTCTCTGGCCGTCACTTCTGTGTGTTCCTACTTCCACAGCCCCCGCGGCTATCAGAATCCTCAGAGCTTGCTGAAGTCCAATCCTCATGTTCTCTTTATCCATTTCGGACAGTTTATAACTGATCCTTCCTTCTGAAGTAACCACCCCACATGCCGTGTCTCTAATGATTGTGATTAAATGCGAAGTTCTCGGGTACTTAAGCATTCTCTCTTTGAAGTCTCTTCCTGATTCCCATGGACACAGCGAAGCGAAAGAAGCCGGTCCAAGCAGAGGCGTTTCGATGATAGCTCGTGTATCTGATGATTCGGAGTCTCTTGGAGGAACCTTATGGACCGATGTGATTATTCCTCCTTCAAAGACTTTACCCTCCAACTCCGAATTCGAATCAGGGAAGTATCCCCAAGTCATTAGAACAGGGTGAAGATGAAGGTTCCTACCAATGTTCTTGTTCCTTAAGCCACTTGAAATCATCAATGGCGGTGTAAGAAGTGCTCCACCCGCAGAAACTGTTACCTTGGCTTCAATTTGGAGCTTCATTGTGATTCTACTGCTTAAAGCCTTGGCCAAAACTCCAAAACACTTGTTCTTTCTTTCACTTCTTCGTCCGTTAGTGTTTGTTTCAAGCAAGAATTTCTCAGCTTTGCACCCTGTAATGATCACCGCGCCACTTTCAACAGCATCCACAAGCCATGTTTCTTGGGTCCCTTTTTTCTCTCCTTTCGGACAACCATAACCGCACGAACCGCAATAGTGATTCCCGGACGAGTTTCTTGGAACGTAATCAACCTTGAGTCCAAGATTCTGACACCCTTTTCTCAGCACTTGGTTTTGGAAACCTTCTTGTTTACAAAATTCTGTGACACCAATCCTTTCACACACGGTTTCCATTGCAGATTGATACTCTAAACTCGAAAAGAGGGGAAGCTTGTGTTCCTCGGACCACTCCTTCATCACATTTTGCGGCGTTTTGATGCACGCCGACCAGTTAACAGCAGAACCGCCACCAACAGTAGATCCTGCTAGAACCAGAATTCTAGAGTCCACTGAAGCAAGGATCCCTCCAGTTTCATACAATTGATCCATGGAAGGGCCTTCGAGAGACGAATAGTCTTGGGAAGCGAAATAGTTTCCTTTCTCAAGAACAACCACCTTGTGGCCGGCACTTGAGAGAACTGAAGCGGCCACGCCTCCGCCGCAACCGGAGCCAACAACCACTGCATCGCATTTGAGTTTGAGGGTGTTGGTTTTGGTGTCCATTGTAACGTTGAGGCCTTTCTTGGCAAGGGATTGTTGAAGAGTTGAGTCAGATTGTTCTTGCATTGTTTCTATGATCCCTTTTTGAAGAGGCCTGTTATTGTTGGAGACATTGTTCTGTTTTTCATCAGCAGCTACTTCATACCCAATGGCTTTCCATGCTGGGTTCTCTCCCTTCTCATCAACCTGCAAAAGTTCAAGAATTTTGTTAACATTCTCACAAACTATAATATATTGAGGAATGTTACAAGGAATACTAATTTATTATTTTTGTCCAGCAGTTCATCATAGCAATATTTAAAGGTGTTTGGCTAAAAATTTGTTGTTGGATTGCTAGATTAAAATAAAAAATAATAAATTATGTTGGTTCTTGAACTTTTTTTTGAATATTACATTAAAAAATTTTTAGTATTTAAGTTTAGAAATTTATGATTTAAGATTTAAAATTTAAAATAAATAAAATAATTTTAAAAATATCAGTTGATGTTAAAAAATTAATTCTATAACATTATTCTTAGCATAAATAAAAATTTAGTGTATCAAAAATAACATATTATTATATAAATAAAAGTTTATACAAATAACATATTGTTATTAAAAAATATTATTTATATTATAAAAATCAATTACTAAATTAGTCATTTTATATTTATATATATTTTTATATATTAATTTATATATATTATTTAACTACTTAATCAACTGCCGTCAGAATAATCAAACTCTTTTTTACAGTAACATTATAAAAGAAATTATGAATCACCCAATATTATTGCTATGCTGTGCCTGATTTATTTTTAATATGCATAGCATAATTGATTATTATTTGTTTGATTTTTTTTTATTTTCGGCACTTAAATAATCTTTGATAACATGAACTCATGATATATATATATACATGAAGATGACAAGCTTACCAAATGAAATTAAAAAGAGGAATAAATTTGATAAGATCATATATATAATAACTATGGAATAAGGTCCAAGTATAGAAGTATACATACCGAAGAGAAGAAACAATAGACGCACAAGACTTTGATGTAAGCAAATGCAAGTCTTATAGGTGTAAGGAACCTATGCTTCAGCCATTTCTGAACCACCTTTTCTCTTTTCTCCAAAGGCATGTTTGAGAAGTTATTGATAAAGGGCCATTTGCCACCAACGCAGAGCGACCCACAAAGCAACAAGGTCCCCAACCTTGTTGCTAATACCCACAAAATCACTCTAATCAATATTACTGCTTCTATTAACCCCCTCTTCACTAATATTTCTGCAACCTGTTCCCAATTTGTCATCATAAATAAAATTTAATAGATAATAAGATAAGAGATATCAAGTATATGTATGTTGAAACAACGGTGGAAAAATTTAATAGTAATAAAATTTACTAGTAACCGTTTAATCAATCCAAACATAACTAAAAAAATTTAATAAATATAGAAAATTAAATTTAATTAGTTAACATTAGTAAATTTTTTTACATATAATTTTTTTAACTCTTATATTTTTAAAGAATTTAAGATTTAAAATTTAATATTAAAAAATAATTTTAGAAAAATTAAGTAATATTACTGAATGATACTATCTAGAATAACCATCCGATATCAAGGATAATAAACATCTCATCTCATCCCAAAAACTTAAGCTGATTTTGGAGTTCACTAAGGATCGAACTCTTAACCTTTCGGATCTAGAACTCTAGTACCATATCATGAAACCACTCATCCAAAAAACGTAACCTGATAGGATAATGTAACACTAATGGTCATATTTCTAATACTTCTTAAACCTCTATTGTACACATTGTACGCTTAGGCCATTGGCTCCCAATACTTTCTCTAACTAAATAGATTTCTTAATTAAACTCGTAATATTTATGCATGATTCACGTTAACTATATAAAATATGCTCGTGGTTGACAACTGTAATCCAAAAACAAAATAATGAAGAAAAAGTGTTTTAGCTTTTAAAATTAGGCCCATGAACGACTAACAATACAATACAATTCTATTTCTACTTTAATTTTCCAAATGCACTTGTGTCATGCAATACACCATGTGTAGTTCTAGCTTCTAACTTCCCAAGTCACACGGTCAAACAACGAGAGCAGTGATAAAATCTAAAAATTAAACAAGTGTGCATGATGCCGGTCGTTGTGGGGGGTTTTATCTCTCATTTTTAAAAGTATTAAAAAATCGTAAGATAGAAAAATAATAAGAATCAAATGCACAATTTTATACGTTCAAATAAGATACATGATACTATTAGATTTGAAACACAGTCTCTCGGTGATTGATTGGTTATGGAATTTCTTCCAAGTGAAAAATAAGGTACATTGATATTGATTTAATATATAGAATATATAGAATTTAATGATTTGTAGTTAGATGTATCATATCATATCATATCATATCATCTACTTAATTAAATGGCCGTTTTACAAGTTGGAAGCAACGTACACATGATTGTTTTCCTTTCTTGTGAAGGTAACTAAAAAGACATTAGATATTTTTACTTCATATAACAAGTACTGTACTATAGCTAGCATGATTTTAAACTATCCGAATGGTCATTAATATTCAATAATCATGTTACATGAACATTAAAAGTTAACCACCATATATATTTAATATTCATAAAAAATTAGTTATACTCTTGTTAAAAAATTTAATTATTTTACTATTTTATATTTGATTATAAATATATACAAATATATAATTATTAATTTAATAACTGATCTTTTATTTTTATGCATGAAACATTTTTGTTTAACAATATATATGTTTTTACCCAATATCCTAGAAATTAAATCATTTGGGTATATTTGCAATGAATATAAGTTTTTACTATACTGATGTAAAATATGATATTTTTTTAAATTTATCATATTATATTTTTTCTATCATTTCTTATCGGTATCATAACTATTATTTGATGAAGTACTAATCACTTGAGTTTTATTATTTTTACCTAACATAATACTAATGTTCTCTATAATGAAACACATTGTAAATGGGAACACCAAGAGTACTACTAAGATAGAATTAATTAAGAACAATACATATTATCGTATATAATTACATTATTTTCAAATAAATATTTGTATTATATTCATAAAAATAAGACTTTTGAGTGTTAATGAATAATGATTAAGTAAATAAACATTATTAACTATATTACATTATTCAAATTAAATAATAAATTTTATTACACAATTTTAATCATTTGAAAATATAAATTACAAGCTACATCATTAAATATTAAATAATCGTTGGAAAAGAAAAAGCTCCAACTATTAATATAAAAACTTTCTTTTGTGGCGTAAAAATTATTAATGGTGTGTTTGTTTGAGGTAAAAATGGGAGGAAGGAAAACAAAAAAAAAAAAAAAAAAAAAGAAAATAGTTATTTTTTTTGTTTGATTAAAGAAAGAAATGGAAAAAAAAGAAAAATGGATGGAAAAATATTGGTGGATTCACCAATTTTTTTTTTTTAAAGAAAATTAAATCTCTCTCTATTTTTAATAGTATCCTTTTACTTTTTCTATATAATTTATAATATAAAGATAAAATTATCTTTTTATAATTTTTTTTTTCTTTCATCCAAATACATTTAAAAAAATAAAAATTCACTCAATTTTTTTTCTTTCTTTTCTATTTCTTTTTTCTTTATTTCTTTCTTTCCAACCAAACATAGTTTAAATGATAATTAAAACCCAAAACCTTTTCAAATGCGGCGTGCCCAATCAAAATCCTAGGGACCCAGGGGATTTAAATGTACGAGTATCGGTTATAACCAACGTGGGTCCCACTTGTATACACAGTTTTGGACTTTCCCAGTTCGCATATACGAACACTGTGCTTGTAACAACCTCTTGCACAGAATGAGAGAAGCGCATGAAAATGATGAAAAATTAAAACTCTTATATATATGCACTCCTATTTAATTTTTTTTAATCAAAATTAGTTGAAAAACAATAAAAAATTATTTTTTAGTTAATTAATTTTAATTAATTGTTTTTTAAAAAATTTAAAATTTATTCTAAAATTTAAAATAAATATTTTTTTAAAAAAATAATTGATTTTGGCTAAAAATAATTAGCTCCATAACATTACTCAAATTATTTAGGACATATATATATTTTGTGGAATAAAAATAAGATAATTTTTCATTAAATATATTTAATTAATATACAAAATGGGAAATAAGAAACTCTCATATATCTTCTTAATTGTAAACAAAACAATTTTTGGTGGTTTATATTCTTTATCTTTTAAAATATAAGTATATTTATAGTGTTTTAATCTTTTCGAGAATCAAGAGAAATTGTTATATATATATATAAAAGACTGTATCAGTATTCGTGTAAATTTTTTATTTCGTTTTTATTAATGCTCAAATAGTGAAATTTTAGTTTTGTGGGTCACACACTGACACTAATGAATATATATCGCTTTACAAAGATATGAAGTATTAATAAATAGGTCAAAAGAAATCAAAAATAAAAAAAAAATCCCAGCATAATTAAGAACACATGATGAAGAAGAAAAAGAAAACTGTAATCAAATACGTATATATATTGGTATAATATTATGTTATTAATATACGTATGTACCTCATGAGGGTATGGATGTTGAGAAGCGGAAATGTTCGAGAAGGACTTGGTCACATCCTTGTTATTAAGCTCATCTTCTTCATCCTTCAATGGCGGCAAAGGAGGAATCACAACCTCACATATGCTTGCAAGTGATTCCATCTCATACCCAAAAAACCCATGTCTGTATTTTCTCTCTCCTCTCTCTCCCTTCAACAATGGATGGCACTCTCTTTTCACCATGATCTCTCTCTCACACACACACACACAAGCTAATTAGGATAATTGATTATATGAAATTGTCTGTGGAGCGGGTTAGTTATGATATGAGAATAATTAGAAGGATCTAGATGAATATATATGGATATAGATAGGTATATATAGAAGCAAAGGTGCAAGAAATTAAAGGAATGATTATGATTGGTTCTGTTTAATTAATTGGAGGGTGTGATGAGGTGGAAGGAAGGAAGATAATGATAGACTGGTATGTAAATTAATAATAATCACAATAATCCTTTTTTTTCTTTTCTTTCTTTTCTAACTTATACACTATATGAGTTGTAGGTTGTGCGGCAATGGATATATATAGACTCAACTCTTAACTACTTTATGTCAACTTTTCTAAATCATATAACTTCTCTACCTCCTGCGGAAACGGGTAAATTGCATGGTGTATAAAATATAGTTTCAATTATTGAGAATGACATCCTAAAATATATATGATTGTTTTAAATGTAATATAAAATATTTTGATGCTAAACTACTCATAAGTGATAAAATTGATTATTTGCTTATCATTTTATTACTATAAATTTCGACAATGTTTTCATATTTTAAAAGGTAAAATACACAGATATTTTGTGCAATAAAATTAATTAATTTTGAAATTTATTATAAATTTAAATTAATCTTTTTCTAAATTATACTAAAATTTTGAAGAGAAAGAATTTGATAAATCCATATCGATAGTGCATATGACCATTTTTGCAGTGGGGTACAGTATATATACACATGTAATAAGAGCAAATACGATTGTAGACTTCCGATAGCTAAATTTTTTTAAATTACTTTATAGACATTTGAAATTAGCCATAGTATATATACATCACAAATTAATTTAATTAAATCGATAAATTATTTTTTTTAAATTATGATTATTTGTTTTGATGAATAACAAATAATCAAATATTTAATGCATGATATATATATATATATATTTATGAGTTTAAATTTTATGCACTCATAATGTAAAATATTTTATATAGTCATCCGATCATATTTATTTTTTTAGGTGATTATATACAGAATTAATATAAAAAATAATCATATTTTTTTAGGTGATTATTTTTGGTATACAGGAAAGGTGAAAAATAGGAATGGGGTTGATATTATTGTGGATAAGCAGTGGAAGAAGGACGTAGTGGATGTCAAGACACTACAAGAAAATAAGCTTTCTGCCACGCTTTTAAAGCGTGCCGAAAAGTGTAAAAAAGCGTGCCGATAGATTTTCGCCACGCTTTTTGAGCTATTAGCACAGTTTTAAAAGGGTCACATCCGCCAGCGTGTCAGTTGCTCTATTGCCACGCTCTTGTGGAACTATCGACACGCTTTTTTTGTTGGCACGCTTTCATCTGTTGCCACGCTTAAAAATCGTGGCCATAGGTCTTAACCTATAGGTACGCTTAAAATGCGTACCGAAAAGTGCACATATCGCCACGCTTTTAAAATGTTCCAGACTGTTTGTTTTGAGTACTCTTTAAAAACGTGCCAATAAATGAAGATATGGGTACACTTTTAAAGCGTGCCGGTTGCTTAGCTATGGCCACATTTTTTAAGCGTGCCTGTTGAGCCCAACATTAAGATATAGTCACCCTTTTTAAGGGTGGTCATAAGTTTGGTCAGAATTTTTTTTTTAATTAATCTTCCTAATATTTCATGCAAAATTCATATATAATTTTAAAATCATAGACCAAAATAATTATGTATATTGAAATAGTCCAACATATACATAAATTTTCTCATAATATATATATATATATATAACTTGTCACCACAAAAGTAGACTTTGAAGACAAAGTACTAAAAAGTAAAGTCATAACAAGTAAATAAAAATTACAATTCCAACAAGTGTCACATATCTACTTCTTTTATATACTTAGTTACAAAATATTAAATTTTATGAGTAGTATGATCATCCATTATGAGCTCCATTGTTTTTACTACTGTCCTGCAAAATTTTAAATAATCTTATGTTAGTGCCTGTTATAAAAGCTACATTAATTAAGTCCAACAAATCCAATTCCAAATCCAAATTGATTACAAATGAAAATGGCAAGACAACTTTAATTAGGTCCCGTAATAATGCATATTCAGCCATTAAAACAAAAAACACAAATCAAAAAATAAAATTGTGACTCACTCAATTTCAATATGACTCATTAGTGAATTATATTACATACAAACATATGTAGTAGTAATTGCATTTAACTGAGTTGCTATGGCTAACACAGATTTCAAACCCTACATAGTACATAGTACTTACTCTGCAAAGCAAAATACAAATAAGGATAAGGTATTCTTTGCAATTTGCAAATCAGCAAAGTCCTCAATATTCAAAGAGGCAAATGCACTCAAGTGAAGGTAAATTTTAATACAATTGGGCGTGGTGTTGATAAAGCAAACTAAAAACAAAGTGTATGTGTTTGATTAACTTAAATTTTGTTGCAGTCTCAAACTAAAAGAAGTGAGAACTCACAGCTTAGAGCGGAAAATGAGAAGCTTAAAGCAGATAACATGAGGTTGGATCCTCATTCATCGAACTCTACCCTTCTTTTAGATCGAGGTTGTAACTTAAATATGCTGAAAAAAAAATCTGCACACTGTAAGAATACTAGAACAAACATAATTGACATGATATTAAAAATTAAATCCAATACAGGAAAACTTTTCGAAAAGGAATGAAATGAAATATTAGAAAGACATGATCTTTCTCGGTGGTACATGCAGAAGCAGTAGTAACTGTAATTAGTACTGTGGGAGTAGCTCCCTCTCAATCAAATTCAAAAACAAAATTATAAGAAAAATCAAAATCAGAAGCAAATGTCTAATGTATCCTAAATTTCAGCAGAATAGTTGAACCTTTTTCCCATGGTAGAGCTGTTGTTCGGCTTGATTGGAGCATCAAAATTTGGGTTGTGATAGCCTACATGATAGACTATGTTAGCTTTTTTAACTTTTCAAGAGAAGGCACCAAACAAGGCCTTAAATCTGTTTGTTATCAAAGAATTAAAAAATTAAAGTAACAAAATATGACTGTTTCCAAAGTACAAGTGACAGTATAAAAAGAATTTAAAAGTATGGTTTAAGATAAATACCTGCCATATTACTATTTGTCAAGACGATCCTATAACCAAAAGAGTTGCAAAATGATGGCAGCAAAGACCACAAAGAGTATGCAAGAGGATCTTCATTCCTTGATGAAATCTCTTGCTCCTCAAGCTGCAAAACAGAGAAAGTAAGTAACGAAAATCTCTGCAGGAGACTAATACTGCAACTCATAATAAATAATAAATTGTTTCCCACCCTTTAAGCCGCCATCTCCCTTGTACGTTCAATCATGCGCAAAATTTCTTCTTTAAAATAATTTAATCGTGCACCAATAATATACTGGTTCAGAAAAGGAAACAGCCAGATATTTGCATCCAACAAGTCTTCAACTTCCAAATTCAGAGGTATAAAGGGCAACAGTCGTTCAGGTCCCATTGCAACAAGAGCTGGTCCAAAGCATTCATGCAGCTACAAGATGTAGAATGTATTATACTTCAGTAATCAGTTGCCAAAGAAAACTATAATATAAAATATAGTTCCAGATTCTTGTCAACAACATACTAATGGGTGAATAGGCTACAAAAGGAACCGAGACAAAAAAGTTTGCTATCAATTCTTGAACAATCATAATAAGCATAGAAATCAACAGAAGTTTGTAGCACAGAGCTGCTATTCTGTTATTTGCTAAGGATGCAATCAGCAGCCATTGGCAGCACCAAATGTCCCTAATAATATTAATTGCATGGGCAAACGAAGATTTCTAACCTAGAAACAAAATGGTTGCAAAAACCAACCTTGTCACTGTAAAGTTTCAAACCTTCAAAGATCATAATAGACTACAAAATATATCCAACTTTTTCCTGGTCAACTCTAATGGAAAACTGTTAAAACTAAGATAAAAGAGAATGTTGCAATAGTAATATAGCATACCTGCTTCTTAAAGAGAAAATCTTCTTCATGAAGCTTTTGCACATCTACCAAGTTTTTGAGTATTCTTCTCAAAATAATGAGAACTTTTTCCTGTAATGATGATAGCAAAGTCCCAAATATAAGTAATTTGTGGTATATACATTATTTTAAGAACATGATTACAAAAAGTGACTCAAAACCAGACGTGGGACAAATATCGACAAATTAATCACACCGTCCATGATTTAGACAAATTAAGTCATAATCATAATTGTTACATTAGAAATAATACTCGCTGGCCTCTCTTAGTCTAATCACCAACAAACAAAAGGTTTTCAGTGCAAGAAAGTGTGAGATCTGATAGCAAACAAAATACCTAATTTGTTAACATAGCTGAAACAACTTGTATTACTCTGTCCCAGATAGCAGTATAGTGATAATCAAGTAAGCTCTCAATAGTTGCACAGATTTTTTCAATAATGGTTGGTCCTGAATTCCTAGGTTCTCTGTCATCACTGTAAGAGATCTGATCCACTCCCTGCTTAATCAAGCTTGCATCAATACAAGAATTAATCATGCTCTTAAAGGCATCAGTGGCTGCATATATTGCCTCTTCATGTTTAGATCCCAAAATAAGGTGAATTCAGAAAATTAATCATCCTCTTAAAGACATCAGTGGTTGCATATATTGCATCAGTGGCTGCATATATTGCCTCTTCATGTTTAAAGGCATATATTGCCTCTTCATGCTGAATTCCTCATCTATTTTCGTTAAGGAAATTAAACATGTGAGTCCAGTACAAATACTCAAATAAGGTGAAATAGCTAGAAGAAAGAATTAACTTAAATAACCGAGCTAAATGAACAAGTAATATGGAAGACAATAAAGAAAGGCCGCATAAACTAAGCAGAGAAAGTGATTGGGAAAGTCCAGTACAAATACTCAAAACCGGCAAACAGAACATATTTTGTCCAATCATCTCAATTAAATTACATCTCTGACGCCTTCAAAGTTTAAAATAGGATCATTCATCACAATTTCTTATACATACAAATCAAAGATTTATGCTTATAAAAGCTGGATCCCAAGAGACCAAGAACCGATTTACAATAATAGATTGAGCCAGTAAATAACTAAATACTAACGTTTTATGCGTCCATGAGTTAAATGGTAATCAACACAAGACATGGTAACCATATGCAGACAACAGCCTTAATTGAAGAAAACTTGCACTATATTAATCACTACGGAAGACAGTATAGAGAGTGAGGGGTTACCATGTATTCGGAGCAGGGGTAACCAGCGGGGAGAATGAGCTCGTCGCAGAGAGTGGGCTGTGGTTCGGATTTGCCGCTACTGTCGAAGCAGTCAATGGAATCTCCGGAAAGTGCGGCGACGGTTCTGGATCTTCGAAAAGCTTTTTTCCCTGTTCAAGCCTTCAAGCTACTTCACTTCAGCACACACGACGATACAACAATTGAGAGTTCAATATTCTTAACGAACAAATCAACTGGCGTACTTCAATAACAAGGATCTAAAACAAAGCTAAAGAAATAAGGCGCTCGATGAAATGCTTAAAGAGATTCGAAACTAACCAGCTTTGACGGACGTGTTAGCCTGAGCAACGTTCCTAGCCATGGCTACGAGAAGCGCGATCCCGTGCTCAGCGACGGCAACGGTGTTGGCGGTGGGGGCATTAACCACCAGGCAGCCATGCTCGGTGGCGGAAGCCAGATCCACATTGTCGATCTCGACGCCGGCCCTTCCGACGACCTTGAGCCTACCGGCGGAGGACTGAAAAACCTCGCGCGTGACCTTGGTTCCATTCCTGACGATTAGCGCGTCATAGAGCGAGATCTTAGTGCAGAGCTCCTCAGGGATGAGGTTGTAGCTGCAGTCCACGTTAGCAAACTCCTTGAGCAGCTTGAGGCCCGCCTCGCCGAGCTTCTCGGCGACGAGAACCGTGGGTTTTTGCGTCGAGGCCGGCGGAGACGAAGACGACGAGGGGGCAGATGGTGCGGCGGCTGGAGAGGAAAGAAACTTTGAAAACGTGCCAAGATAAAAAGCTTTTCGCTACGTTTTTAAAAGTGTCTCCGTTTCTCTCTATAGCCACGCTTTTGAAGCATGGCAAAAAAGAAGGGATGCCAAAATTTTAATAAGTGGCCACTCTTGTAAAAGCGTGCCGATTTTTCTTTATGGTCACGCTTTTCAAGCGTGGCAATAAAAAAGCGTGGCCAAATTTCAAATAAGTGGCCGCCCTCGAAAAAGCATACCGATTTTCCTTAATGGCCACGCTTTTTAAGCATGGCAAGAAAAGCGTGGCCAAATCTCAAATCAGTGGCCACTCTCGCAAAAGCGTGGCCATTGACCACTTTTGGGTACGCTTTAAAAGCGTGGCAAAAAAAGTGTGCCGACAGACCTTTTTTCTTGTAGTGAGAGGGTGGAAGATCGGATCATCTCTATCAAACTTGTGGTGGAGGAAGGTGCTTTTCATGTGATTAGCGCCTATGCACCGCAAGTGGGTTCGGACGAACAACAAAAGATAAGATTTTGGGAGGATCTAGAGAGTTTGGTCCAAGACATACCTTCGAGAGATAAGATTTTCTTAGGATGAGATTTAAATGGCCATGTTGAAAGAGAAGTGATTGGGTATGGATATGGAAATATTCACAGAGGCCATGGTTTCGGGTGATTAACACCGAGGGTAAAACTATTTTGGACTTTTTCTCAGCCTTTGACATTCTCATCGCAAATACATGTTTTAAAAAGAGAGATAAACATCTTATAACCTATAAGAGTGGCATGACAAGCTCTCAAATAGACATTTTCTTGGACCGAAAATTTTGCATTAATTGTAAAATTATCCTGGGAGAGAGTTTAACAACACAACATAGGATGCTCGTCATGGATTTTCACGTTGAGCAAAAGTTGAGGAAAAGACATCATACGAAGAACCCAAGGACAAGGTGGTGGCGGATGAAAGGTGAGGAATAAAGAAACTTCCTAAGATGGGTAGGAGAAGAGGTAAAGTGGGATGGAAATGGAAGTGCGGAATAGATGTGAAGAGAAATGGTAGAAGTTATTAGAAGAACAGCAAAAGAAATTTTTGGTGAATCTAAAGGAATAGGACCAAGAGATAAGGAGTCTTGGTGGTGGAATGTGAGTGTACAAGAAAAGATAAAGATAAAAAGGGAGTGCTTTAAAGAGTGATTTTTATGCCGCAATGCAGATAATTGGAAAAAATATAAGGCGGCTAAGAAAGAAACAAAAGTGGCTGTAAGTGAAGCAAGAACAAGAGTATATGAGGGTCTCTACCAGTCTTTGGGCACAGAAGAAGGAAAAAAGGTATATATAGAATCGCAAAGAGCCGTGAAAGAAGAAAGAGAGATTTGGATCAAGTTAAGTGCATAAAGGATAAGGATGGAGATGTGCTGGCTCAAGAGGAGAAGATTAATGAAAGGTGGAAGAGCTACTTCTACGAGTTATTTAATGAAGGACATAAGACTCTTCCGAGCTTTGGTCGGTTATGCACAAGGGAAGAAGATCAAAACTTTTACTACTATCGAAGGATTCGAGACTTCGAGGTAAAAGAGGCTCTAAAGCAGATGAAAAATGGTAGGGGAGTAGGACCTGATAATATCCCGATTGAGGTTTGGAAGGGCTTGGAGGAAAAGGCATCAATTGGTTAACCAAGCTTTTTAATGAGATTTTAAGGTCAAAGAAGATGCCTGATGAGTGGAGAAAGAGCACCTTGGTACCTATCTATAAGAATAAGGGGATATACAAAGTTGCAGAAACTATAGAGGGATCAAGCTCATGAGCCATACCATGAGGTTATGGAAAATGGTGATAGAACGGAGGTTGAGAAAAGAGACACAAGTAACAAAGAACCAATTTGAATTTATGCCAGGCAGCAGGGCTGTCAAATGGGCCAGCCCAGCCCATTTAAGCCCAGACCATTTAAGCCCACTTTATTCGCGGGCCAAAATTTTATAGCCCGGACCGTTTATGGCCAGTCCGATGGGTTAAATGGGCTGACCCATTTATTTGTTGGCTTTTTTCTTTTTGAAAAAAAAAACTAAAAAAGTCCGATTTTAAAGAGGAAAACTGGTGTATATTTTTGGACAAAAAAATTTTGTTTGGTACAGATAAAATTAAAGTTCCACTAAACAACTAAACACATTTGATTTGAGTAACTGTTATACTCTAAACTTGTTCTTTTAACTCAAAATAGAACCACATTTACATCCAATTAGTGATTCCATATTTCTAATTCTAATATTTTAATTAAAGAAATATTTCTAATTCCCCTCATATAGTTAACAAAGTATTATAAACCAACATAGCAGCATCATAATTCTACTAAAAAACCACACAAAAGTAAAAAAGAAAGTATTTAACAGATTACATGGCATGGAAATATATTACAAAAGCAGCAAGCAATGTAATTCCAAAATCTTTTATCCAATTCACCAAATTAGTCAATACCTGCAATGGAAAGAAAAATAAATTATCAAATAAAAGTTAGTGACTTAGTGGCAGAAAAAAAATTTTAACAGAATTGAATTAAAAATATATGATTTGAAACAATTAGACAATACTAACAAAATACCAAGCATCATATTAATTGAATCCACTTTATCTTTATAATGTTCTTTGTCACTCTCATTTTCACACTCAAATTCAGTATCTATAATTTAAAATTAGTTAGTAAAAAACTAAATAAATACAATATGCAAGTCATTCATTATTTATTGCCAGTAGAAGTTAACAAAATAAATTTAAAAAGTGAAGTACCATCATCTTCAAATTCATGTATCCAATTACGAGTATAAATAAGAGCTTGCACATTCTTATCCAAAATAGAATTTCTATACTTATTTAGGACATGTGCATCAATGGAAAATGTCGATTTCGAAGCTACCGTAGTTATTGGAATACTAAACACATCACAAGCTATGGAAGCTAAATCAGAAAAGCGATAGACTTGAGACCTCCAATATTGCTATTTTAGAGTTCATATCAAGAATTGACTCTTCTAAATAGATATCTAACGAAGACTTTCTTTGTGAAGCATTAGTTTGAAAACTTATATTTCTCAACTCCTACAATATTCAAAAAAAAAAATAATAAAACAGTTAAGAAAGTAACATATTGACAGAAACATATAAAAGAAAATTATATTAATATAATGCACAACAGAAATAAAACTTACATCAAGCACATCAAATGAAAGTGAATCATCTTCTCTAGAAGTTGGAATTCTTATTTGACCACTAGAAGCATTAGAAGAGGCATTATGTGACAAAGTTTCTGAATATGCTTCAAAGAACAAATACAGCTTCTTCTTGATGGTGGTCAATTTCTCATTAGCAGTACATGGATCCAATTTATTCAAACAATACTCCAAAACATGAAATTTTATTCGAGGATCGAGAATAACTCATAGAGAGAGAATCATGGAATAATCGCTCCAATACTTATCAAATTTGGCTTTCATTGGTTGCACCATTTTTCTTATGACCTCATCCTCACTAATAGAGTATTCTTTCAGCAAACACTCCTCCAATACTTATCAAATTTGGCTTTCATTGGTTGCACCATTTTTCTTATGACCTCATCCTCACTAATAGAGTATTCTTTCAGTAAACACTCAATCCTCCAAATTTGCATAAAATATAAATTTGAAGTAGGATAAGATTGACCAGACATCAAGGTAGTAATTTTATAAAATGGATTCAGAAATTTATAGATTTCTCTTCCTCTTTTTCACTCTTCTTCGGACGGACAATCTTTAAAATTGTTATCCTTCAAAGAGAGTCTAACAAAACCATGCTCACATCTCAAAGCACTCTCTAACATCAAGAAAGTAGAATTCCATCTAGTAGGCACATCTAAGTTCACTCTAATGTCAGGAATTTCAAGTGACTTAAGAACATCTCTAAATTGGATAGCTCGTGCCTCCGATGCTCTCACAAACTTGATACTCTCTCTGATATTATGAAAAGTAGAACTAGCAACCTTCAACCCATCTTGAACTATCAAGATATGAGCAGAACACCTCACATAAAAAAAGTCCCATTACATAATAACCCATCACTTAAAAGGAGGTTTCGCTTAAAGTTTGCATGCTATCATTATATGAAGCATTGTCTAAAGTTATTGAAAATATTTTCTTCTTCTATTCCCTATTCAGATAACAACTCAAGTACTTTATTTACTAACTGATGTCCCATATGTGGAGGGGGCATGTGAAAAAATGAGAGTATATTAGAATTTAATTTCCACCTAGAATCAATATAACATATAACCATCTGTTGTGCATGAAGTCCAAAGATCAGTAGTTAAACATATCCTACTTCGAAGTTTCCCTAACTGGCATTTTAACTTTTCTTTTTCAGCAATATAAAATTTGAAAATATCAGCTACGACAGTGTTTTGAGAAAACATCTTAGCATCAGGATTCAAGTACTTAAAAACATCCCTAATTCTTCTATACTCAACAAATGAGAAAGGTAAATCATGTTCTATGATTGCTATTGTAATTAATTCACAAAAAACCATAGGATCAACTTGTCTAGCCCTTAACCTCCCAACTTCATCAAGCATCATTTTTTCCAAATCATGAAATTTGGGGAGTTCACGACACGCAGGGATATGTCACCTCAATGTAGAGGTACCATGAGTACTATCCCTACCTTTGTATTCTTTTTCACATCCTTTATATTTGCACCTTGTTTTGCCATCTTCCCCAATTATTTTTATAAAACTATCCCAGACATTAGATGTAGTTAACCGTTTTCTCTTTTTAGAATTTGACCCATCAATAGCAGTAGGTGGAATACTTACAAGAGGTGTCGCTCGAGTTGCTTCCAGTGGGACTTTATCGTCAACAAGATCATCAAAGTCATCATCAGAGTCTGAGTCCAAGAAAATTTGTTCTACCTTAGCATTTGGATCAACAATATCTCTTGCATAGTCATCCATAACTCCAAAATAAATCACTAATAAAAAATAAAAATACAAAATCAGATTAATCTTTACTAAAACCAAAAATAACCCAAAACAAAACAGAATAGATAAATAATTGATGTTAGTATCAGACTATTCATCTAAATGTTGAAAACCTAAGATTTATAAGAAAAGAAATAACATGCATATTTGATTATTAAGACAAAAAAGTAATCTTACAATAGTTGGCTGAAAATTGATGAGTGAGATGACCAAGGGCTACGAAAACTGAAGAAGAGTAGAAGCTAACTAGCTGAGTGAAAAATGGATGAAGTAACGAAAACTAAGGGGCTAACGGTGATGAGAGTCTCGCAAGGCTCTAATGGTGGGGATGCTCATCGATGACACTGACAAAGAAGTTACTGTCGCTGGAAGAAGGATGGACACACGCATAAATTTGTGAGGCTGTGCAGAAGAATTAGGGATTTATGGCTACTTCAAAGTGCTTTCTCTTTTTTCTTTGTACGTTTGCTGTGTAGAAGAATTAGGAATTTAGAGCATATGGCTACTCCAGAGTGCTTTGTCTTTTTTCTTTGTACGTTTGAGTTTTAGTGAGTGGCTGTTTGGCTTAGAGTTAGAGAGACTTTTTTTAATTTTGTACTCTTATATTGTATATGGGTTGGGTTATTTGTCGGGTTAGGTTTTTTTTAGCTTGCATAGTATTGGACTATTGTATTTGGTCAATTGAGCTTATGGTTCATGGTTTATCGGCTTAATAATTCTCTAAATCTATTATTTTTGTACAATTCGGGTCGGGTTTTTTCGAATACCGTTTGCCTAAAATCTAAAATTTCGGTTTTAGAAAAAAAACCAAAATTTATGCAGGCCCCCGTTTAGCCCGCGGGCTAACCTGTTTAACCCGCAATTTTTTTCGGGTTAATCGGGCTCAGTCTGTTTAGCCCGAAATTTAAATGGGCCTCAATTGGAGGCAAAAGCCTGCCCATTAAACGGATAACGGGCCGGGCCAATGGGCTCGGCCCATTTTGACAGCCCTACCAGGCAGATCCACCACCGAAGCGATATACCTGTTAAAAAGGATGATGGAGAGGTATCATAGTAATAAAAGGGATCTACATATGGTGTTTATTGATTTGGAAAAAGCGTACGATAGGGTTTCAAGGGAGGTCTTATGGAAGGTTTTAGAAAATAAGAGAGTAAGGATCGCATATATTCGAGCAATTAAAGACATGTATGATGGGGACAAAACTAGTGAGAAGACTCAAGGTGGTGTCACAGAGGATTTTCCTATTGGTATAGGATTACACCAGGGATCATCCTTAAGTCCATACCTTTTCACATTAGTCTTGGAAGTACTCATAGAGCACATCCAAGAACCTATGCCATGGTGCATGCTTTTTGCCGATGATATCGTCCTTATGGGAGAGTCAAGGGAATACCTAAATAAGAAGTTGGACTTGAGGAGAGAAGCTCTAGAAGTGTATGGTCTGCGCATAAGTCGTAGCAAGACGGAATATATGGAATGTCAGTTCGGTCTGAGAAGGAAAAACCCTAATATAGAGGTGAAGATTGGAGAAAACACCCTACGAAAAGTTAAAAGTTTTAAGTATATTTGGTGCATCATGCAGGATAATAGAGAGATTGAACAGGATGTAAATCATAGGATCCTAGCAGGTTAGCCAAAATGACGGAGTGCATCTGGTTTTATATGTGACAAAAAAGTGCCTTTAAAACTTGAAGGTAAATTCTATCGCATTGCTATAAGACCGGCTATGCTTTATGGTATAGAGTGTTGGGCGGCCAAAGGGGAGCACGAACATAAGCTAAGTGTGGCAGAGATGAAGATGTTGAAATGGATGAGTGGTCATACACGATTGGATAAAATAAGGAACGAAAATATAAAGGAGAGAGTTGGAGTAGCACCCATTGTGAAAAAGATGGTAAAATCACGTCTCAGGTGGTTTGGACATGTGAGAAGAAGACCGACAGAAGAATACCTAGTCAAGAGGGTGGATGAGATGGAAGATGGACAATGGTTGAAAGGTAGAGGAAGACCTAAGAAGATCATCCATGAGGTGGTCAAACGAGATCTACATGTAAACGGTCTCTTTGTAGACATGATACATGACAGAATTCAGTGGTATCGTTTAATTCATGTAGCCGACCCCACCTAGTGGGACAAAACTTTGTTGTTGTTGTTGTTTGTTGTTATTGTTGTTTGTTGTTGTTTGTAACGATATATAATTAGTTATATGTGTAAAATTATTTTATACTGATAGTGTATTAAAATTATATATATAAAATATTTGGTGAAAAAAAATTTATTACTTGTTGATGAAAGAATAGAATTTAAATTTTGACGACGCACGCATCAATATTATTTGAATATCAAAAGTTGAAAGTGAATTTTAACAACAGCATTTGCTTTATAAATTCAGGGCTTTTATTTATTATGAATTTTCGAAAGAAAGAAAGAAAGGTGACAAAATCAAAGGTTCAATATTCAACATATTAATTGTAAGACTTTAGAATTTTATCATAAAATGAAAATAATTTTCTCTCACAAATTAATTAAACCAAATTATAATATTCTAGAAATCGTATATTTTATATTGGTTTGATAAAAACGTTTGTTGGATCATAAATGTTTTAACTGTGTTTTTCAAGTATTAAGAAAGCTGAATTTTCGGTATTTTGCTACCAGAGGATCGATCTCCATATTAAAGGAGAGGATTCACGAGTTAAAAAAAAAAAAATCTATAGTTGAATGCATGCTCTTATTCTTATCATGATATGTATGTTTATGTGTTTTGATAAATAATAACATATAATTTTTATGCATGAAATAACTAGTATTTTAAAAAAGTAATAAATTTAATCTTTTATTTGACTTTAATTTAATTTTTTATTTGACTATATGGTAAATGAAAATATAATTACATGATATATATTATATGATATAACATTAAGTTTGAGAGTAATTTTGAAAAAAAAAAAAAAAAAGAAGTTTTGACGAAGATTCAAATGTAAAAAGTTTTTATCATTTTACAACAGATAAAAACAAATTTTTACAAAAAAAATTTTATATTAAACTCAAGCACAAGCTCGTTAAAAAATCAATCATGCATGCAACGAAGATGATATGACAAGGAAAAGTCTAACAAGTAAGTTTTAATTATAGAACTTTAGTTTTTACTTGTCAAGGTAAATCAAGTTTATCTCAAGTTAAAATTATGTTTTAATTAAAGTAAAATAATTTTTAACTTACGATTTCAAAATTCATGATTAAAGAAGAGTATGGGTCATGCTATGATAATCCTAATTTGTTTATAATGGATTATGAAGCGTAGAACCCAACCAATCATGCACAAAGCACTATAATTCAAAATTCAATTTGCTGAAATTTAACGCTAGAGGATCGATCCATATGTTACTTTAGAGAATCGATCCTCACGTGCTGGAGTGCTATATTTAACGCAAATTCAAACTAGAGGATCGATCTCTAGTTTTGAGGATCGATCCTATACGTTATTGGGAATAGAAGACTCTATTAAGAGTATGTGTTTTTGAATCATTTGCTCTCTTCACTTACCATATCTCTTCCATGAAACTTGAAATAGCATTAGAGTTGCAAAAAGTAACATGTATGGATTCCTCAATAACTCTAGAGTTTTTGTGATAAACTCTATAAGTTTTGTTAGATGTGGAATATCCCATGAAAATGCATTCATCAGTCTTTAAATAAAATTTTTTCAAGTTATCCTTAGAGTTCAATACAAAACATTTGCATCCAAATATATGAAATATTTGAGATTAGGAAGGGTTCCTTTCCACAACTCATAAGGTATTTTCTTCAAAAACTTTCTAATGATTGATCTATTTAGAATGTAACAAGCTGTGTTGACCGTTTCGACCTAAAAAAACTTAGGAACATTGCTTTCACATAGCATGGCTCTAGCCATTTTTGAAGACTTTTATTTCTTCGTTCAATAACACCATTTTGTTGAGTTGTTCTTGGATAAAAAAAGTTATGTGAAATCCCTAGTTCATCATAAAAAGTTTCAAAATCATGATTTTTAAATTTCTTTTCATGATCACTGAAAAATCCAACAAAGAAGAGGAAGGAGGAGCATTTAAATCTATTCTATCAAAGGAGAAGGAGACAGTGAAGCCTTATACACCTAGAATTCCATATCCTCAAAGGCTATAAGAGGTGACAAAGGAACATGCAAATTTTCTCCCAAGAGAAACAATGCAAAATCCTACAAAAGAAGGTGAGAAAATCAATCAAAGGAGTTCATACTCTACTGAATTAGAAACTCTCCACCCTCACACATGGAAGAAGAGAAAGATGCACAAATAAAGGAAGAAGCCATGCACACTCCATGCTTGTACATTCCAATAAGGGTTAAGTACTTTTTTCATTCCTAAGGTTTGGGATGAAAATCAAAATCGTCCCCGACATTTTTTTTGTATTAAAATCATCCTCAATGTCACAAAACGTTATAAAATCATCATTTTCACCCTAAAAAGACAAATTTACCCTTACAAAAAATAAATTTTAAAATTAAAAAACCCTTTTCCCAATAAAATCTTCATTCCAGTTACATTATTAGCGACAAGTCCATTGCAAAAGATGTTGGGATAGATGGAATACAAGATGTGGGAGCTTTGCCACCATCTCTAGAAATTAAAGATAATATTTCATCACAAAAGTTCAAGGGGGATGTTAATTACTTCATATGCACCAGACCTGGGAGGGGACCCGTTTTGCTTTCTAATTAAAGTCAAGCTTTTCTCACCCACCCACCACCGATCAACCTCATCCATTCACCAGTGACCCACTAAACCTCAGCCATCCACCACGACACGCACCCAGTCACCCACACCTCTACCTTCATCCCACTATCACTCTTTCACTACCAGACGCAACCCACAGACTCCTTCTTACAATCTACCAACACTACCAATAATAACAATAGAAGAAAAGACAGAAAGAAATAACAGTAATTTTCTTCCCTACCCACTACCATATCTCTTCTGCTAACAACAACAGCACTAACAATAATTAATTTATTCATGTTCATTCCTTTCAATTAATAGTTTAAGAAAAAGGAAAATAACAAACAGAACACAAACAGGGGAGCTTAGGACTAATGGAGGCTGTTGTTGGACGCGAGGAAGACACGGGCTACCTTCGCGTGGTTGTTGACGTCGTCTTTTACGGCGAGGAGACGCCGTCAATTGCTTCGTCGGGAGGAACGGACGGCATAGGGTCGGGGGTCGAGAGCTTTGGTTGCGTGAGGTAACAACGGCGCTCGAAACTCCATTTGTGGAGCCGTGGTTGTCGTCGCCAGCGAAGAGGTCTAGAGAACGTGCGGCACTTGGTCGACGGTGCTCGAAACTCCCTTCGTGGTGGATGTGGTCGTCGTTGTCGGTGAGTTGATAGGCGGCGATTTGCTACAGATGGAAGCTCCTCGACACCGATTGGGAGGTTGGCGGCGCAGCTATGTGGGTGTCTTTTTAAGGATATATGAGAGAGATGAGAGGATGTTGATGAGGGAGGGTTAGGGCTGAAGGTGAAGGTGGGATCTGGAATGGAGTATGGAGTTTAATTTTTATTTTATAATTTTAATTTTATAATTTATTTTTGTATTTTTTAATTTTAAAAAATTTCTTTTTTATAAGGGTAAATTTGTCTTTTTAGGGTGAAAAGGATGATTTTATAATGTTTTGTGACGTTGAGGATGATTTTAATACAAAAAAAATGCCGTGGATGATTTTGATTTTGACCTCAAACCTTAGGAACGAAAAAAGTACTTAACCCTTCCAATAATTTAGGATGAAGCCATACAAGTCCCTTCAAATCTATGCATATAAGCTTCCGAGAAGAAAAATCTGAATGCACCACCCACATTCGAATTGGAGTCTTCTTCTCAACACTTGAATATGCTTTCCTTGGTCCTAGTGAATCAGAGAGTTGTATGGGGGTTAATTTTTTGTGTGTATCCTTTTTCTCCTCATGTCCACTGAAGTCTTTTCTCTTAACTAACTGGAAGAAGAGGAAGAAAATTCAAGAACCAACCGTTAAGTTAGTGACGTTAAAAAAACACTTGTTAGGAGGCAACCCAACGTTAGGTAATTTCTTTTCATTTTTTTTGCTTTGCTTCATGTTGCATATGTATTTCATGGATTCAATTTGGTGTTACTACACCAACATGATGCTTGCATTTCACTGGGTACTTGACCCAACCTCTCATTGATTGTGTCACAATAAGTTTGTTGTTCTCCCACCAAGTTTGGTGTTGCCATACTTCACCCATGCAAGGTCCACCATCATGCCAATACATTAGAAACATGTTTATTTTGCTTTATTTTGTCTTTCTTTTCATTTTGTTTTTAATTTTTGTTTGTTTTATTTGAATGAATTTTTGCCTTGCTTCCTTATTTTCACTAGACAATCATGATTATTCCTATTTCCATCACCATTATTTTTCTTTGTTGCTTAAGGACAAGAAACCATTCTAAGTTTGGTGTTGGAGGCTATGCTCTACATAGTCTAAGGATGATGAAGAGGAAGATGATGAAGATCATGATAACGAGAACTAAGGTTGTTGAATTCTATTTGCTTCCTACCTTTTTAATTATATGCATGTTATTTTGTTTTATCCTATATAATGCATTTATGAGTCTTGTTAGTCAAGTGCATATCATTATTTGTCCATCACAACCTACAATTATAATTGTGCTTGCTCCTAAATGTGGACAAGGATCATGTGCCAAGAAAGAAAAAAAAAAAAGAAAAAAGGGATTGATCATAAAGAGCATGACAATGTGAGTTTGGAAGGCCTGACTAACTAAGAATGTTTAACATAAGCTGAGCCAAATTTCTTAAGGCCTTAGTCTAGAAGATTATTATGAGATCTTTACACTTGACAAAGTCTTGAATGAGCAACATGTAACGAATAAATAATAAAAAGGAGTTGAAAGGCTCTGAGTACCACTGACTAAGGATTTGAGTCAAGTGCTTGTGATGCTTATATATCAAGCAAAAGCTTAAAAATAAAGAATTTAGAGTCATGGTTAGGCTCAAGGTGCAAAGTACCCCCCTCGGCCCCAAAAGAAGAGAAAGCCAAAGGCTCTGAGCACTAATGATGGAGAATGTTAAGAGGACATTGTAAGCTCAAAGAGCTCCCCAATCAAGTGTTTGTGGTGTTTCTGTGTTGAGCAAAATTTGAGACAAAACATTTAGAGTCATGGCTAGGCTCAAGGTGCAAAGCACCCAATGAAAATAAACGGTGGAAGGAAGTTAAATAAGCTTGCTTCAAGGTGATGAATTGTGCATAAGTGAAACGGCTAACCAAACTCATTTGGATTGAAACAATTCACCCTTGTATTTTAAGGTTGAAAAGTTTGATGACTAAGCCATGATTTTTTGATTGCTTGCTTGAGGACAAGTAAGAGTTTAAGTTTGGTATTGTGATGCATGAGCATCTTAAGTACTTTTCTTTGATTTTCTTGGTTTCATGATTCTTGTATGGAAATGTTAGGAAAAGAGAACCAAAAGCACAGGGAGAAACCAAGAATTGAAGACAGGTGCAGAGAGAATTCGTGGATTCTGTCAACCTTGACCTCTTCACACTCCAATGAGCATAACTTGATCTATAGAGGTCCAAATGACACGTTTCTAGCAGCATTAGAAAGCCAACTTTTAGAACTTCCCAACGATATGAAATAGTTTATGATTACTCTCTGAACTCATGGCACTAAATGCCGTGAAAGTGGCGCTAAACGCTAGTCCACGTCCCAGCACCACTACCGTTCGGGTGTCTCGGCGCTAAACGCCAAGATACCGGCACTAAATGCTGGACTTGTAGTTAAGGTGATAAATTTGCATCAGAACTAGCGCCAAACACCACCCAAGTGGCGCTAAACGCCAGCAACCCAGCCCAAGCCAATTTCATGCTAATATAAAGGAAGCAACGCGCAACTCTCTTTCCCTTCTGTCTTTCATTCTTTTTAGTTTTAGGTTTAACACATTAGATTAAGATTTCAATATTTCTGCACTATGGGCAACTAAACTTCCATGATTAAGGTAAGGAGCTCTATTTATTTTTATGGATTAATATTATAATTTTTATTTAAGAATTGAGTTTCATTCTTCATCCTAAGGATTAGAGTGTATTGGAAAATAACTCTAATCTGAGTTGAATTCCTCTGAATCTTGGAAAGGTTAAAATCATTGGAATTAGGCTAGAAACTCTTTCTCATAATTCTTCAATTATCTAAAACTAATTTGATACGTGACATATAACTTGATTTTTTTGGGTTCTTAAGAATTGTGAGGCTTGTAAACCAGAGATTGTACTAAACCTTTTAGCATAATTAATTAATCAAGAAATTGACAGTTGATTAGACTAGAAGAAATTGAATTACCAAAGAATTGGAATTCAATTACTTAGGGTTTACCATGAATTATATCTTTGCATGATCAAAGTAGATAGCAATAATTGTTAATCCTGAAATTTAAATATCTTTGACACCTTAACTATCTTTATTATATTATTTTATTGATCACTTTTAGTTTGTTCTTGTTTAATTTTTCTACTTTCATGTTATTTACTATTGAAACCCTTATTTTTGATTGTCTGACTAGAATAATCAATTGACTATTAGTTGCTTAATTCGTTAATCCTCATGAGAATGATAACCCACTCCCGTGGTATTACTTGATATGATTTGGTGCACTTGCCTGTAGTTTATGATTTGTAAATTCCTCATCACCGGACTCTCTTTGGAAAGCAAAGACTCTTTTGCATTTTATATCTAGTATAGTTATTCTCTACTTTTGTATAAGTAACTGTGTATCCCTCTTAGAGGTTTTACTTTGAAGAAACAGGATTGTATTTTGAGTATACTTCTGGTTTGTAATACATTCTAGACGGTCTTTCTTCTATTTTCTGATATTGACGCCTTTATCGTTAACGTTTTCGAGTGTGATGCGATTCTTTTTTTTGTTATCCTCTTTTCACAGGCTCCTAATATATTATATCCCTTGGAAATATGCATAAGTACTTTTTTATTTTAGAGGTCGTAATACCTCACCACTTCTGATTTACGACTATAACGTAAGGCTTTGTGTGGTAGGGTGTTATAGCAACAACTCCGCTGATTCAGTCATCGATCATGACTATTTGGCACAAGATCGCATCTGAGCCGTACAAGAATTAACGATTCAGATCATTCTTCACCAACAACCTCTGCACCTCCACATTGAATGCTTCAACCGCCTCTGTCACTAGCCCTGTCGAAGCAAATGATAGCGTCGATTTGAGAGAGCAGGTGCATAATCTCACCTAGAGCCTTCACTAACAGGCTCAGCAGCTCCAACAGTTTGAGAAAGCTATAACAAGATCCTCGTACATGTGTCAGACACAAATTCCCTCAGGCAAGAGCTAGAGTGAATTCAACGCATGGAGCAATAGATGACAGTGTACCACGAGCGGATGCGCACTGATGGCAGCGGTGCTGCTGGTGGTAGTAGTGTTGATTGAGGGGCACTGAATCACAGTCTAGTCTGACGTCTGAGCAGGACTAGGTGGGATGATGATGACGGTGACTATTAGGATCCTGGTGACTAGGGTTTTGTTCTAGACTATTTGATTGTATTTTATTTATTTGACTTTTTATTCTGTACATATACTTGGATTTTAATAAAATCATTATTTGGTTTCTATTATTTAGAATTTTACTACTAATTATACTAAAAAAATAATTAAAAATATAAGATGAATGCTATCCTACCCTCTCTAAAGTAACATGTAAGTTACCCTCTCTGATGTGTCACATTTTAATTGAGTGTTTATTTTAACCTGAGTTACCTTCTCCACTCTTTTGTCGTCGTTGCGCCTCCCAAGCATCACCGTTTTATTGGTGTTTTGTTTTCTCTTCCGAAATCATTCTTCTAGAAAAGGTACTCCAACTCTCTCTAATTGCGTTTACTCCTCCCCACTCCTTGGTCGTCCTCATTACGCCTCCCAAGCATCACTGTCTCATTGGGTGTCTTATTTTCTCTTCCCAAATCATTCTTCCAGAAAAGGTACTCCAAATCTCTCTCTAATTGCGTTTACTCCTCCCCATTGTATTCCCTCATCGTCGTCGTTACGCCTCCAAGCATCACCGTCTCATTGGGTGTCTTGTTTTCTCTTCCTAAATCATTCTTCTAGAAAAGGTACTCCAACTCTCTCTAATTGCTTTTACTCCTCTCCACTCCTTTGTCGTCGTTGTGCCTCTAAGTATCACCGTTTTATTGGATGTTCCATTTTCTTTTTCTGTCAGGCCGTCACCGTTTTCCAAGATATTATTAACTCTCATGAGATTAAAGTAACTCAGGTTAAAATAAACACCTAATTAAAATATGAGAGGGTAACTTACATATTATTTTAGAGAGGGTAGGGTAGCATTCACCTTAATATAAATTTACCGTCAGATGTACTGAAAAAAAAAAACTCCAAAGATAAGTAAGCGCGAAACAATATAATGTGGTGCTAAAATTACCGACGGAAACTTTCTGCTGGTAGCCTAATAATTTTTTGTCAACGAATCCGCTGCAAAATCCGACGGTAACTAAAAAATCTAACAATAATTAATTATTGGAGAGGCTTATGCCGTCAAAATTTTTTTGACAAAAAATCTGATAGTAATCTCTTCACCGACAAATTATTTTCGTTATTTTGTTGATAAATCCGACATTATTAAGCAATTTTCTTGTAGTATCCGTAACGACAAGAGAAAAAGAAAATGTTGAAAGGAGAGAGTAAGAACCGCAAAGTTGGCCCAGTTGCCGCCACCGGTACATTCAATTTTGAACTTCAGAGATAAAAAAAAGTGAAAGACCGAGACAGAAAGGGACAAAACCTAGGATTTCGACCTTCTTTAACACAAATTAGACTTCTGTTCGGATCAAATTTATATAAAGCAATTTCGTAATTTTGAAAAAACTGTAATTTTTCCTAGTGTTTTTATGTAATCAACTCAAAAAAAAAAAATTGGGACATAGAAAATAAGGGAATAAAAATGTAAAATCGTGTATTTCTACGAGTAAAAACACAATTCAGTCTATCTTACATATATGACAAAATCTAATATATTGTATCTATAATTAAATTATTACATAATTTGTTATTCTTATCTCATGCATATTTCAAAAATACGATTCTCTACTAAATATATACTTTAATTTAAATTGTCATATCTCAATGTTTTCTTTATATATGTTGATGATCAAAATTCTCCTTTTATTTATGTCTATTATGGTACGGTCATTTTAATTTTTTATATATATTTTATCAAACATAATTTTGTTACTTTTTCTTATTGAAAATTACTTTTAACTTAATTTAGTAAGTATAAATGCTATAATTTTTTAAAAATTATATTTCAAAAGTTAATATATATTGATAAGTTACTTGTGAAAAATATTTTTGGATCATTATTATGTTCTATGAAGCACGGACATTTCGTTGAGTTGTCGTGTCTGCGTGTTGGACACATTTCGGACACGATACTCACTGACACTTGTCCGATACGCGTGTCTGCTGTATCCAACTGTGTCTTAATAAAAAATAAAAAATTCTTTTCCGGACACACTTGGACACACATAAATACCATTACATGTCAGCATGTCCAGTCTTATTCTTAACATATATTCTTGAAATAAATTTATATATACTATATATTATTATTTATTAAAACAAAAAATATTTTAAATACTTGATATAATTAAAATAAGACATTAAAAATAAGGTTTAATTACTCTGTTGGTCCCTATAGTTTTGCGAAATTTTTAATTAGGTCCCTGTACCTTTTTTCTTTTTAATCAAGTCCTTGCACCAAAATTTTTTTTAATTGGGTCTTTACACTTTTATTTCCTTTTATTTGGGTTTCTGCACCAATTTTTTTTCTTAGTTCGGTCCCTATAAAATTAAGTCAATTACTATTAAGAGGGATCTAATTGAAAAAAAATTTAGTGGGAGAGACCCAATTAAAAGGAAAAAAAGTATAGGGACCTAATTGAAATTTTCACAAAACTATAGGGACCAACAGAGTAATTAAACCTAAAAATAATTAAAAAAATTAATTTATATTTTAATATCAATAAAATATCAAAATACTAGTACGATTTATCTAAAAAAATACTTTATATGTTATATGTATGCGTGTCCCCATTTATAAAATTTTAAAATTTGCGTGTCGGCGTGTCCCATGTCCATGTCAGTGTTCCGTGCATCGTAGTAATGATGTTAGATTTTTTTAATATGTGTATTTATTAGTTAAAGTGATCAGATACTCTAGAGTTGATTTTTTTTGTTTAAAAGTTATTTATCGATTTCAACCAAATAGAAAATACATTGTGATTTTTATATTATGGTAAATTATCAAAATTACTTTCGATTTTTGAAAATTCGGTAAAAAATATCTCGCATTTTTATGATGTTAAACATATATTTTAAAAAAGTGGTTTAGAGATTAAATTTTAATATAATTTTTTAGAAATATGATTAGAAAATGAGATTTTTTTTTAATTTTGTAATTTTATGTTAAGTATTTTTTTAATTGTTAAAAATACTATTAAAAAATAAAAAAATTAGATATGGAATTTTGGTTTATTTTTGTATGTATTTTATAAATAATTATCCAAATATTTTTATAAAATTTTGGATCAAATATATAAATATTTTGTTAAATACAAAAATAAAAAATGTTTTTGTCGATGTTTTTCAAAATTAGATACGGTTTTGGTGGTTTATCCTCTAAATTAATATACGGAAAATAATTTAACAAAACATAATAAAGGCCGTCAATTGTTGTTGAGAAATCAAAATCACGTGTAGTCACCCAAAAAAAAAAAAAAAAATCAAAATCACGTGTGCAATAAAGAAAGTTAATTATTAGTGGAAGTATCCGATATTACGACGGTCTTTAATTACTTCCCAAAAGTATCAAAACCTCCAAAGGCTGGGGTTCTTGTTTAGTTGTTTAGCCATATTTTCGCGAATGATTTCATTCTACTATTGTACTCGTTTGAAATCTCATTCACTTTTCCACGCCTCCAAAAGTAGAGCTGCATTAAGAAATTCTATAACTTTTATATAAAATTGTGTATCTAATTTATTTTAATTTATGTAGTGAAAATATTATTATATATCAATTAAGAAAAGTGATGCTTATATTAGCTTTTTACACTGAATAGTTTTTCTACACACACACACACATATATATATATATATATATATATATATATATATAAAAGACAAACGTTTCTTACTCTATCTTAATTATTTTTACTTTAACCTAGTATATGTAACTGTGTTTCGTACGGAATAATATATAAAAATATATAAAATAAATTAAATAATTGATATAATAAATTAACTATAATTGTTTGGTTTAATAAAATGAATTAAATAAATAAAAATTATTTTATAAATATGTCATATAAAAATTATAATATTTTTACAAATTATTAATTAAAAATAAAATTAAATTTGATAAAAAAATTAATAAAAAAATCAATTCATTTATTTCAGTCAACTCAAATAATTAATATAATTACTTAGTTATATAGACAAAACATTAATGTAAATTAAAAAAAATAAATTTATTTATTCAGTTAAATTAAATAATTAATGTAATTAATTAATTATAGTTAATATAGTCAAATAAAATATTAAATAATTTAATATTTATCTTAATCAAATTAAATAATTAATTAATTAATTAATACATTTGAAGGGTTCAAATAAAATAAATAAATAAAATACCTTCGGAATATGTCACGTTAGCTATAATATTAATTGAAAAAATTCCAATTTTAATGATGTATTTCAGTCATATCAAATAATTAATGTAATTGATTAATTATGAATAATGTAAATTAAAATAAACTCAATTTATTTATTTCAATCAAATCAAATAATTATTATAATTAATTAATTATAATTAATATAGTAAAACAAAACATAAAAAGTTTAGCTAACAATAACATGTCTTAAAAGACACATAATAAAATTATTATTAGTAAAAAAATTAAATTTTTTAATAATTACAAAGAAAATATATTAAAAATTTAAAAATTTTATATTTTTAATAAAAAAATTTCAATTAATAATTTTAACATATATTCCTAAACACAAAATAATTAAATTTAATATTAAATAATTTAATATTTATCTCAATACTCATTATCACCAAAGGGGTAAGGAGGGACAGCCACATGAGAAATTCATTCACAACCGCAAGAAGCAACAAACTTGCTGTATATATTTTGACTTTCAAGGTGTCCAGTTAGTTAGCATAGCAGATCTCCTAATTATTTTTTGTTTCAACTCAACTACTCTTGCCATGGGTCCATCTCCATGGCACATACCATATCCGTGAGGTTTTAATTTCCGATAAATTTTTAAGCTCTCTTAATTTTTTATTTTTATATAGGTTTTTTAATAATAAAATCATATTAATTTAATCAATTATGTTACGTGTATACTAAAAATAATCATTAAATTAATTATTAATATAAAATATATATTAAAAATAAGGACAATTCACCTCAATAAACCAAATGCACACCAATATTACTTGGATGTCCCACGCTAGAAAATGCAACATCAAAGTCCCAAAGCACATTTCTATATAAATCGAATTGAATAAATTCGATTTATTGAAACACGAAGTAAATCGAATCCATTGGATTCAAATTATTGAAACACGAAGTAAATCGAATCCATTGGATTCAAATTAGGTGAAAAAGTTCTTGATGAAAATCGAATCAAATAGATTCGAATTACGTACATGGTTAACATGATAGTAAATCGAATGGATTTGCTTCGATTTATATACCAGGTATATCGAATTTAATAGATTCGATTTAGCCAACTGGAAAAACGTCCAAGGTAATTCGAAACCAATGGATTCAATTTGATGGTTTTGTAAATCGATACCCATTATTTCGATTTACTAGTTGTTTCCGTCTCTCATAATTCGAATCTAATGGATTCGATTTGCATGGGCCTTCGCTATATATACAAATCGAATTCATTTCATTCGAAGTAGAAAACCCACATACCCCACACTCAACCCCACAACCCAGATCCGAAAATCTCTGAAAGCAACCCGGAAATAACCGGATCTGCACACATGGAGGACGATTCGAATCGTCTATATCGACTAGATGGAGTCGCACACATTGCTGGTGTCGTCCACCTCGAGGTTAGTGAAATCCTTTTTTTTTTTTTGAAAAAAATTAGTCATTGTAGTTGGTTAGAATCATTAGTTACGGATTATTAAAAAAAAGTAGATATTTGAATTTAGTTCATGTTAGAATTAGTGAGTTATTAACTATGAGTAGGGTTAAGTATATATTTATGAATAGGATTAACTATAGATTTTTTGAGTGTGTTAATAAAAAAACAGATTTTTTTTTTCGACTTGTGAGGCACTTAGGCAGTTGTTGTGTACTCGTGGAGGAGTATATGCCGTATTAATTTTTTTTTTTACCTTCAAGAATTGGATCATGAATTATGTAGTGATTTGTGTTTTTATCTACGAAAAATCAGTAGGGCGTTATTATAAACATGTTTTTAAAGATAGCACATGCAATGTCTATGGTGGTTAGAGTTTTTTATGCATTGAACACTTTTTTGTAGATATTGTGAGAAGGAATTTTCTATCGTTATGCAGTCCCATCGATGCATCAACAGCATGAGACGGTAACATAGTATGATGTTGGATGATAGGATCGTTCCGTATTTGCAGATAGCCGGTTTGTAACATCTTGCAAGACTGAACAAGAGTTGATTTCTATTGGACGAGCCACTGGTGAGCGCCTTCATAGAGAGATGGCGGCTTGAGACGAATACGTTCCACATGCTGTTTGGGGAGTTTACGATTACCCTCCAAGATGTAGAATACCAGCTCGGGCTCCCGATTGACGGCCAGTATGTTAGCGGATGCCTGACAGACTTTCCACGATATATAGAGGGTGGCCAGCCAGCGTGGGTGTGATTTGAGGAGCTGCTGGGGTATTGCCTCCTGTGAACTGCATCAACAAGTTCATAGTGAAGTGCACATGGTTTTAAGAGACGTTTAGTGAGCTTCCACAGGGGGCAAACAAGGAGACGGTTAGGAGGTATACCCGTGCGTATATCATGATGCTCCTATCTACGCAGCTGTTCGGGGACAAGTCAGATACCCAACTCCATATCCATTGGCTACCTTATGTCGCCAGGCTAGAGGACATGGGTCAGTACAGTTGGGGTTCTGCTGCACTGTCATGGCTATACAGGTGCATGTGTCGTGTGGCAAACAAAAGCGTCGTCAAGTTGGCTAGTCCAACACAGCTCCTCCAGTCGTGGATCTTCTGGAGGTTCCCTGGATTCCGCGGGACGGGTTTGATGTTTTTCATTGGCGTCGAGGTACTCTCCCTTTAGTTATGTAGACTCTTTTTCATTATTTAGCAGTTCACTTTATTATTAACTAAATGTTGTGATTATCAGATGGTCAGGTTATCAGCCGAGCTTGAGCGACAAGGGGTCTCGTGTCGCGAATTGGAGGCTGAGGATTGATTTACTCCAGCCCGGGGATGTGAGTATTTGTGGCTAATTGTTTTTTCATTTCCATGTATATGTCGTGTTGCATCTTTTACTATTTATGGTGACTAACAATAAGTACTTGTCTGCATAGTTCCCGTGGATGCCATATAATCTGGCGGAGGTTGTCAAGGTGGTGCACCTCGAGATATTAGAGCCACGACATCTGGTACTGTGCAAGGCTGCGACAACGTTGATCTATTTCGCTGTCATTGAGTGGCATCCAGTCGATCAGGTGCTTCCTCAGTTTGGTGGGGTTTAGGGTAGACCTCGTGCTGCCCTGAATATAGATTTTCTGATGTCGAAGGATGAGAGGGACAGAGATCGTTGATTTCCATTGATGCTACAGAGTTGGTACATTCATTGGGACAACAGGACGCAACATGTGCTATAGCTTAACATTGTTGCGGATTTAGGTCCTTCTCATGAGTACCTTGATTGGTGGTACCAGCATAGCAGGAGGTTCTTATCGCCCGAGCTCATCCTTGGTGATCCTAAGGTAGCTGCGATACCAGCTCAAGTGATAGAGAAAGGTATCGAATAAGTCCCTGACATGGATCAGTTGCCTGATGTCCCAAACAACCGTAGGGTTGCTCGGAGGCAGCATGTTGGGACACGATCTAGCCAACGTGAGTGGATTTGGCTGGAGAAGGCCATTGATGTGATGGAGGGGAGGGGTTGTGGTAGGCGAGGTGGGAGGGGTCGTGGACTGCGTGGAGGTGGAGGTCGTGGTGGAGGTCGAGCCTGACGTGGCGGTGGAGGAGGGGATGATGAGAGCAGTGGTGGGGATGACAGTCAAGGTGGAGGTGGTGACGAGGATGACGAAGGATCGGATGATGGTCAGGGAGGTGGAGGTGGGGTTGGGGGGTTCAGGTCGTCACGGAGGTGGAGGTGGAGCATAAAATGAAGCATACATCGGAATTAAAACTCTTAATTGAAATACAACATAACACAATAAAAAGCGGTGACACTGCACATTACTGGCAGATGCGGAACCAATCGTCACTCCTCTCTGGGGACAACTCCGACGGGTGTGACTGGGCTGTCTGCAAAGTCCACACCTCTTTGGCCTGTTTGGGTCAACCTCGTCCATGATAGTCCGTATCCTGGTGGTCTTGGGACGCCCCTCAGACGCACGTCTCTTTGCCGGATCAGGTTTGACGGTCGGACCATCATACGGCAACCAAAATCCCTCTGAAATTGGAGGTATGAATCTCATTTGATATACATCAAACACGGATCTAAAACGATACACATCATGGACATAGGTGGACCAGGTCAAGCGTGCATATGCACAGCATACCAAGGCATGCCGACATGAATAATGAAGTGCCTGGAAATTTTCAAAAGAATATGTTCGATTAGCAAACACAAAAAGAGTCGTAAAATCATCGCTAATCTGACGCAGAATATAATTTGTGACGGATTAGCTACCGCCTAGCAACTAATGCTTTCCTCGCTAATTACAAGTCGCAGATCAGTGTGGCAAACACAACAATCGCTAATTTATCGAAAAGTTTTTTAGCTACCGATTAGATAGTCGCAAATCAGTCACTAAAGTAAAAGCTAATTCCATAGAAGAAATGGACTAAACGGTAGTCGCTAATTAGCGACAAACTCTACTATAGCAGACTCATCGCTAAATGCAAGCTAACTTCGTAGACAAAATAAAAATATTAGTTGACGCTAATTAGCGAGAAATTTTTCCGAACCTAACTCGTCGCAAGTTGTCCACTAATATGGTCGCAAATCTGTCACATTTTATAGCAAATCTATAGCTAATCTTTGAAAATCCTTATTCAAATTTGTAGGAATTTTGTCACTAAACCAAAGCTATTCGAAATGATAAAGTAGAGTTATGAAATAGTCGCTAATTTGCTAGGAAATAATATATCGTCAATTAGTTGCAATACTATCGCAAAATGTCATCGCAAATTCCTTTTAAAATAGTAACAAATCGATAGGTATCTCACAAATGTTTCAGTCGCAACAGAGTCTATAATTTGCCACCATCATCAATAGCGAGTATGTCGCTATACTAAAATAAACCTCATTTTTTTATTATAGTCATTGAACTAAAAAAATTATATCACATACATAATAAATGAGTTTATCAAAATTATACATGTTTAAAAAAGTTCAAACCATGTTTCAAGAATTATGTATTGAAGCTTAACCTGATAATAACGAAGCCTTTGGACTTGATCAAATGCCTACTCTATCTTTTCAATAGCTCTCAATAACATGACTTAATTAGTAAACTAACAAAGAAAAAAACTCACTTATAATATAATGTAAAAGTAAGTATTCACTCACTTTTTTAGAGATGTTTCAATCTGGCTACACAAATGTGTTTCTGCTTCTATAAAATTCATTATACATTACACATCTCAGTTCTTCATTGCACATTGAAAATAAAAAAAGAAATAAAAAATACAAACAACACCTAAGACTTAGCATATCAATTACACAAAGAACATGTCCACTAATTTCACCTTCAGTTTCACTAATATTGTCATTTAAACTGGGATCAAACTACAAAATATCAAAGAAAAATAACATCGGTAAATAATAGCACATCAGTTAATCAAAATCAAAAATAGAATAATAATAAATTAAACGCAAAAAATAGTAGCTATCAAAACAAAAATGAAGATAAAAAAAATTAAAATCAAGAACAAAAAATAATAGAACTAATAAATTAAAATAAAAAACTAACAAATTCAAAAAAATAAAAAAAAACAGTAAAAGCAGCCAATAGTGAAGAACAACAAATTAAAAATTAACAAATAAAATGTTAGCAATAACGAAGAACAACAAATTAAGAACAAAAAATCAAGAACAAACAAACAATAGCAAGAAGCCAAGAACAATAAATAAATAGTAGTAAAGAACAACAAACTATAGCAAGAACAGAGAAAATCAAGAATAGAATAAAATCAATTGTCTTGAATTAATTAATTAATTAATTGATTAATCAATAAAGACCCAATAATCAAGCTAAAGTCAAAATCAAATGAAATCACTATACCCCTAATAATAATCAAGCTAAGTAATGTAAAAAAAAAAGTAGCTAATTTAATTTCCATTTGAAATTACAGTCCTTGCTACATCGCATGCAGGCAAGTAGAACTTCTGGAGTCTGCCTTGTCTCTAGAGTCATCTTAGCGAGATTAAGGAATAGCTCTGCAGGTTAAACCTATGATAACTTACTTATTTTCTTAGGTTTTTCTATTGGCAATGAAACATTAAAGATATGAGCACAACAAGGATAACTTACTTTATAACCACGATGCTTATCCAATTTAAGGAGAGCATAATAGCCTCGAAACTCTTTTTCGGTAGGAACAAGTATTCCTTTCTTTCTGTGAATCATCATACATCTGAAACAATTCAACCGAAGTTATGTTCATATGTTTAATATTGAAGTGAGCATCAAAGCCTGCAGAAAATCCTTCTCCTTTTGTGTATTCACATAATTCATGCATTGCAATGATGTGTAATTGGATCTTAAACCACAAAATTCAATAGCCTCATGAGTTTTAAACTTTTAACCATCACTAGATATTGTTCTTACAAACATCACCAAGCAGATGCAGATTCTTGATAAAAGGCATCAGAACCTTTAGAAAAATTTTACCAACAAATAAATATGAAACTACTGTATCTGTAAGTAGCCACAATATATATTTGTATTGAGTCTTAATCAATATAGCATATAAGGAACTTATAGAAAAATAGATAATTATTTCCACTTCAATAAGAAAAAAAATCAGATTTTATTATACTTTTGTTAAAAAAAAAGTACCATCTGTTCAAGCATAGAATAGCCTCTTCATAGAAAATGTGCTGCATTCTCAGGTCCATTCTAATTGCTCTCATCCTATTCCACAAGAATTTATATGCACTAAGAAACCTCTCAACATAGGGCTGATCTAGCAGAAAAAGTAGATAATCAATTGTCTTCTGCATTATGGGCATTGGTAGAATCAAGCTTGCTTCCCTCTCTGCTGTCCTAGTATATTGCCGTGAAACATGATAAGTGTTACTAATGAGAAGTGATAATAGTATTTATGAAAAAAAAAGGTATAGTTTACTATTAGTAATATGACAATCACCTTAACTGCAAGAAGTCTGCTGGCTATATTTCTATCCCCATCCATAAGAGTTCATACTGGTCAAGATCACCTTTCCTTTCACGCTCTCACTACTCAGACTCTAAAATATAGAAATCTCAAGTATTTTTATGCAAAGATCAAGTTCTTTATGCAATAAATTTGTTTAGACTTTAGACATATCTTTGAGTGTATATATATACAAGACAAGGAAGGGAATTGAATTTGTGTCAAGCATACCTGCAGTACACGCAGAATTCACAGAACCAGCCAAATAAATAAATAAAACCAATTTGAATTGAATCATCTGATTGTTGTGATTTCTTTGTATTTTACAGAACATTGACAAACAATCTGAAAATTATGCACAGACCTTCCATAACCACCAAATCCCCAGCTACACAAATGGATAATCTTAAGTTATAACTTATTTTACAAAGCTAAGATACCGAACTAAGAAAGTAAAGAATTACTCACAAGTAGACAAAGCCATTCTTATCCACCGCTACTAAACATTCAAAAAGAAATAATGAGTAGATGAAAGAAAAGATTAAATAATTGAGATCAAGAATGGTAAAAACAAGCACTTGTGTGATTTGTCCCACATGCCACTTTGACAATTGTTTTCCAAGACAGAGAAGCAATTGCCCGAGGATGTGGCTGGGGTACATACACCAAATTCACAGAGCTATCCTTGAAATTATACTGCAAGCAAATGCAAAATATGTGAAGCTTTCTGTTCTTTATTGAACCTTTCATGCAAATATTTACTAGGATTACACAATAAAACAGAGCAGAGCCACAACACGAACAATTAAAACACAATAAAAAATTACGCAGCAGCAACAACAAACTTTTCTGAAGATTAACAAGGATTATCAAAATTTCAGGCTTTGAGGACAATTTCAGTCTCAATTTTTTTCAGCACAGCACAGTACAGCAGCAGTGAGCAAAGCTAATCATTCAAAGCAAGAATACAGAACAATACAAAGAACAAAACAGGACTAAAATGAATCAACTAATCAGTAATCATTCAATCCAAAAATTAGATAATCATTTAATGATTCAAATTTCAATTAGTAGCACTAGGAGAATCCCTAAAAAAATCAATGTTCCGATCAGAACAAAGAACGAATATTCATTACGGTGTCCAAATCCTCATATCAAGTCTTCTACCACTAGTAAAACCCTTAACTCAAAAACACAATAAACAAAACTTTTGATTCTAAAAACTAATAAATCTCCAAAAAAAAATCTGGACCGATTTAAATACTCACTATTTTCAACAAAAACTAAGGCATATCAACCCTCAAATTCACATAAGTTCAACATTTTAGAAACAAGTTTACATTTTGGTACTTGTAATCACAAGAATGAGGAGACGGTGACAGAGGCACGGTGACGATGACAGAGGCACGATGAACACAGAGAGCGCGCTGGAACAGAGGAGACGATGTCAAGCTCCTGCAACGTCGCCGAGCTTCCACAGGAGACAGGGCTGCGGGATTGAGCTTCCACAGGCGATGATTCCTAATGCCACCACGGTCAGTTCCGCCCGGAGGCGACAGCACCGTCCACCCATTCGGCGATGAGACCTAGCGACACGAGGAAATGGGATCCAGGAGAAGAGGATCGGCGACGACGAGGCTAGACGCTAGCTGAGGAGACGAGTTTGTCGGCAACGACGGCGCTGGCACTGGGCGGTGGCTCCTGGCCTCCTGCTGCTGTTGGCTGGGAGAGAGAAAAAAAATGGGGCTAGGGTTCCGTGGTGTGCAGAGAGAGAGGGGGGCTGGGTTCTGTGGACTTGTGTGTGAGTAAGGGGAGGGTTTATAGTATATATATATAAATTAAAAAATCGGAAAAAAACCGTTCGGTTCAAATGGTTCACCGGTTAATTACCAGTTCAACCGGTTTTTTACCGATTTTTTGCCACGGTTTTGTGCTTCAACCGAACCGGCTAGATGACCGGTTCCCGGTTGAACCTATCGGTCTGGTTCGATTTTTCAGAACAATGGCTTATACACAATTTTTATTTGAAGTAATGGAAAGGACGCTTATTCGTGCGTTTTTAATTTTGAAATTATACGTTTTTTAAATTAATATAACTTGTTTTATTTTTTGAGTTACTAATTTTTTTTGTTTTTTAATTTTTATTTTGATTTTTTGAAAAAATAATTAAAAAAAATTATAAGATAGATAAATTTTTTTTAATAAACATGAAAAATCTTAATTCGTTATTTTTTTGTTGATTGAGTTAAGACTATAGTTATCAGAATCGAACCAGCAATTAATCCGATCAAATTACTGAATCATTGGGTTAGTGTGGTTCAATTGATAGGTTATTGGTCGAACTGTTTAACCTGGTAATAATTTAATAAATATTTAAAATTACAATAAAATCAAAATTTAAATATTAAAAGTAAAAATTAAATGATAATAACATTTTATATTATTTAAATTTGATTTAATTAAATTATATGTAAATTATGATATAATCGATACTTTTATATAATACATAAAATAATGAGCAAATATAATAAAAAATCTACTAGTGGCACATATAAAATAATATGGTATATATAAATTATAAGCATTACATCTATTGAAGATTCACTTGTCACAGTGAGATGGGGACTTTTACTCACTCTCAGGTTCAAGGATTGAACCTTAAAAAGTCACTTTTTGAATAGGATTCAAATAGATATTTTTACAGTGATCCACACCCTACTAGTCTACGTTTGGAGTGTGCGGATCAAGGAGGAAGTGCGGGTCAACTGCCTAAACTGAGTCCGGTTCATAACAAAATTGTCCGATTTCAACTTTTGACCGCCATTGATTGAGTTAATTGCAAGTCCGATCTTAATAATGAACTGAACCAGATAGGACATCAATTCACTATTTTTTCAGTCGAACCGATCGGTCCGATCTGATTCGGTTCTGATAACTATGGCAAAGTCGTTTAGACTTGTATTTTTTACGAGTTTGATTTTAGAGTCAAATATCCATCTTTTACTCACTCTTAGGTTCAAGGATCGAACCTTAGAGATGCCACTTTTGAAGGGGATTCAAATAAATGTTCCTACAGTGACCCACACCCCACTGGTCTACGTGTGGAGCACGTGGGTCAAGGAGGAACTGCGGGCCATCAACTGCCTAAACTGAGTCTGGTTCGTGATAAAATCATCTGGTTTTTAACTATTTGACCGCTTTTGACCGAGTCAATTGCAGGTCTAGTCTTAATAATGAATCGAACCAGATAGGACATCGGTTCACTAGTTTTCTGGTCGAACTGGCCGGCCGGTCCGGTTCTGATAACTATGGCTAAGTTGTTTAGACTTGCATTTTTACAAGTTTGATTTTAGAGTTAAATATCCATCTATTTAAGTCAAGTAAACAAGCTAGTCCGATAGATTTGGCTCATTTTGACAATCCTAATTAATTCAAGAGCCAGCTCAAATTAATCTTTATTGAATGAATTTCAAAATAATTTTAATTAATAATAAAACTTGAACGATCATATAAAAATAAATTCTCATATATAATAATTTAATTATCTTATTTATTATATATTTTTCTAGTATATTTTGGGGGTAAAATACTTAAATAAACCAAATGCATGCAAATATTACAAAAATCATCCAAACCAAGAAATGGTATATGAATCTCCCAAAGGCATTTTATATACACATCGAATTAGGATAATTAGATTTACAAATTTTAGTAGTAAATCGAATTAGACTAAATAGATTGACTAGATGAGCTTTAATTACTAATAAATTGAAACAGGTAATATCCATTTACACATTCATATGTTTTCAAGTAAATCTAACCAGCCTAATTCGATTTATATAGGATGGAGGACTTTATATAAATCTAGCTGCCCTGTTTCGATTTACATGTCAATGATTTATTAGGGTGATTTGTCTTAATAATAATAATAATAATAATAATAAGAATAATAATAATAATAATAATAATAATAATAATAATATGTATTCAGGATCACAAAAATTATTTTCTATAATATTTTTTAAGAAAAAATAATAAATATTTAAAGAATAATTGAATACGTGTTCACATTGAAATAGCATTGAATATTATACTAATATAATTTTGTTTTAATTATTTAAATATTAAATTTTATAATTTTACATTTTTATTCTACTTAATTTATCATCATTAAGTTATGGACAAAAATAAATATTTAAATATAAAATTAAAATTAATATAAAAAGCCAATAATAAAAAGTACAACCAGCTAAAAAAATATTTATAAATCTCATAAAAAATTTTATACTTATTCGATGGAATTATTATTATTGTTATTATTATTATTAAATACTATAAAAACTGCTAGATGGTAATGTTTACTTCTAGGTAAATATGAGATTAGGGTTAAAGATTCATTTGAATTTTACTATCTCAAATTTATATAAATAATTGAGTACATGTTCAAATAATTCAAACTCCAAATATTTAATATATAAATAATTGAGTATATGCTAAAAAAATTGAATACTAGTACATTAATTTTAAATCTATTTATAAAATACATATTTGGTATTTATAAATAATAATAATAATAATAATAATAATAAAAAAATTATTATTATTTAATATTTAAGTAGAAGTAAACATCACCATCCAACAGTCTCTATAGTATTTAATAATAATAATAATAATAATAATAATAATAATAATAATAATAATAATAATAATTTTATCGGATAAGTATAAAATTTTTTATGAGATTTTTAAGTATTTTTTTTAACTGGTTGTACTCTTTACTATTGGTTTTTGGATATTAATTTTAATTTTATATTTAAATATTTATTTTTGTCCATAGCTTAATGATAATTTAAGTAGAATAAAAATGTTAAATTATAAAATTTAATATTTAAATAATGAAAACAAAACTATAATAATATAATATTTAATATTATTTTAATGCGAGCACGTATTCAATTATTCTTTAAATATTTATTATTTTTCCTCAAAAAATATTATAGAAAATAATTTTTTGTGATCGTGAATACGTAGTATTATTATTATTATTAGGGCAAATCACCCTAATAAATCAATGGCATGTGAATGAGCTATAACTCAAATGGCATAGTCTCTTCATACTCGTCTAAGATTTATATAAAGCCCTTCGTCCTATATAAATCGAATTAGGCTAGTTAGATTTATTTGAAAACATTTCACCCATGCCCATACATAAATCTGGCTAGCCTAATTCGATTTATGTGTAGTTAAAGCTCACCTAATAAATCTATTTAGTCTAATTCGATTTACTACTAAAATTTGTAAATATAATTACCCTAATTCGATTGGTATAAAAAATACTTTGGGAGATTCAAGTATCATTTCTTGCTTTGGGTGATATTAGTAATATTTGCATGCATTTGGTTTATTTAAGTATTTTACCCTATATTTTGTGATTGAAAATATCAACATTATGCTCTCATTTTCTAAAAATATTGAATTTTTTTAATTTGTCTTTAAAATATATTAATTTTAAACTTCAATTTAAATTAACAGCAAACTTTCTATTAAAAATAACGACAAATTTGTGATCTAATAGAGAAAAAATATTTTTTAAGAAAAAGATTTTGATTTGAGTTGTTTGTAAAATTTTTGAGAATTGAGTTCTTGCTAGAATATTGTAAATTATTAGTTATTAAAAATTAGCTAGCTAATTATTAGTCACGACTTTGAGACTTTAATTATTGTCTCATTTAAAAGAGCTTTATATTAGTGACAAAATTGTGACAAATTACATTAGCGTGCTTAGCAAATTTGCTTTAAACTTTTCATGAATTTTCTATGGATTTATATAGAGGTTAGTGATTAGTAGCAACATGAAATAAGGATAGAATAAGGACTAACATTTTTTCTGACAAATTAGTAGCAACATGAAATAAGCGAGAAAAGTCTATCAGTTGTTAAACGGTCGCTAATTCCTCACTAAATAAGCTTTTGATTAGTGACTCAATTGCGACTAGTTACTTCTAAAATTTTCTCGATTAGCTTTAGATTTGTTATAAATTTGCGACTGATTTCCAACGAGGTTAGCGAGTAATTTGCTACAAAATAGGTAGGATATAGCTTTTGCTTTGCGACAAGATTGCAGTTGTCAAGTCGCTCGCTAAATTAAACTTGCGATAACTTAGCGACAAATGTATTTCGCCCGCTAATCAGCGACTTGAAATCAGCGAACGAAGTGTGTCAGTTGTTAAACGGTCACAAATTTCTCGCTACTTAGGTCATAGGCGCTCAATATCCGTATTTCCACTTTAGCGAGTAATTAGCAAGGAACATTTTTCTAGCTGAATGATATATCCGTTACGACGAGTTAGCGACGACTGTTTTTTGTCGCTACCCTAATTTTGAATTTTACAATATTATGCGACAAATTAGCGAGAAACGAATTGCTCGCTAAAAATAAAAACTATGGCGACAAATTAGCTAGGAATTTGTCCATCGCAGAATGCATTTCAAGTCTTTGTGATGGATTAGCTAGGGACATTGTTCCTCACTAATTAGCCTTTTCACACAAAGTTTATTTAGCGACGAACTAGTGTGTGAATTGTTTCTTGCTAATTGTATATCAAACACTTGCGATGAAATAGTGACAATAATATCCCTCGCTACTTTACTTTTATGCATTGAACCCCTAAGTAACTAATTTGCTAGAACATTGTCATTCGCTAATTAGTTTGTGAGAAATTAGCGAGAAAATTTTCCTCGCTCTTTTTTTAGCTACAAAAGTCAATCTGCGAGAAACAAACTTACTCGTAAATCTTTCGCTAATCAGTAGTTTTTCTCAAGTTTGGGTATTTTGTGACCGCTCATTTATTTTGTCGTTAGTGCGTCACTAATTCCTCGCAAGTTAGTGACGGATTAGTGACAAAAAATATTTCTCGCAAAAATTCGTCGCTAATTTGTCAAATTCTTGTAGTGAAATAGTTGCAATCACAAGTCTAGTCCGTGAGGGATACTCTGTATGAGCCGAGTGAAAAGCTTCCTGTCGGAGTGGTCTCAGCCACTGTAAACTCTGAGCTATCCCTATCATACCAAGTCATGGTGAAGCACCTTGATGCCTTTAGATTTGCCTTGATTGCCTTCAGCAGATACTGACTAAACTGCTGCCCGGTGCCTAACTGTGCCTTGGCCTCTCTCCTGATGTGCCCGAATCTTTGCCCTTCGTCCCGATGCTGAGTCCAATGTGCGTAGTCAATTCGATTAGCCCAGTCGCACATAGCAAGATCAAAGGCTCGGAGGATGTCAAATCAGTAATGAAACTCGACCTCGGTCTTCGTATACACAGCATTCACTAATAGCCTCCTTGCATCCTTGCCCTTGAAAGTCAGGGTGAAATTAGCCGCCACGTGACGGATGCAGAATTTCCTATATGCAGTAGGCAGAAGCCACCCGCCATCAAGAGCTTCCAACACAACATTTATCCCGTTGTGCTTATCTGATATGACTAGTATACCCGGTTGAGGCGTCACATGTTGCCGAAGGTAAGATAGAAAGAATGACCACGAATCTGCATTCTCACCTTTCACAAGTGCAAAAGCAATAGGAATGATGTTGGAAGTGCCGTCCTGTGCAATCGCTACAAGCAGTGTACCACCGTATTTGCCGTACAGGTGGGTACCGTCCATACTAACCAATGGCTTGTAATGTCAAAATGCCTCAACACACTGTGAGAATGTCCAAAACAGACGATGGAAATAAGCTGCAGAGTCATCCACTTGCCCACCAACTCGAACAGGACTCGTCTTCAACACAGCTACACTACCTGGCATAGTGATCTGCACACCCAATACCCATTGTGGCAAGTCATTGTACGACTCTTTCCAATCTCCATAAATTTGTAACACAACTTTCTGTTTGGCCATCCAAACCCTCCTGTACGTTGGCTTGAAGCTGAAGTGTGCCTCTGTAGCATTCTGTAGTACCTTGATCGTCGTGGCAGTATCAGCTCTAATCATGGGTAGTATGAAGGCCGATATAACATGATAATCAAACTTTCTGTAATCACTAGATATCGATGTGGCTAGACAAGTATGAGAACCATTGTACCGTTTTACCTCCCAAATACCTTTGTGCTGGCGGAGGCTAACCCATATGAGCCATGTGCACCCGCTGCCGAACACCTTGCACTTGCCTTAGTACTTCCAATGATCGGATTTTAATACCTTGTACTCAACCCTACGGCGAATGCTATAGGTCTTCATGCTAAACATGACTTTCTCTTTATTCTAAAACTGCTGACCAACCTGAAATTCAGATACAACTCCTACATTTTCTGTGTCTTTTTCCCTAAAGCCAACAGGTACACTCCGATCCCCCTGAGGTGCCATGGCATCCAAGTCCAGAGCAGAGAAGTGTAGGAGATACTGATTAGTGCCTGAACTAGATGCTCCCCCACCCACAGCTGGAGTTGTCCGTGGTGTCTTATCGTCACTATCATTAGCTATCGTGGCGGGCTCCACATCATCATCATCATCATCATCATCATCATGCAATGCATCCTCAACCCTGTATGTATATATGTGGTTATATTCTCCGTCTGTATGATTTGTATTTCGTCCCTCCTAAAGATTGACTTGGAGAAAGAGGTCTTTTATCTTGTTATATATATATATATGTTTTTAGCCTTCTTTTTTTATTTTGTTTATCCGTTTTACACTTACCCGGACTTGAGTGATGCGATCTTTTGTTAAGCTTTTGCTTAACTTCTTCTTCAAGGATCCTAGTTACAATTTCTTTCAATTATATTTACATGCGTATTTTTGTTTTAGAGGTTGTAATACCACGACACCTCTGATTTACGACTTAAGCGTAAAGCTCTATATGGTAGGGTGTTACATAAAGCGTGGCATGGTGACGATAGTGAGGCTCCATGGTGGCAGCAGCAGTGGTGGAAGTAATGGCAATGGTAACAACGACGATGGCAACAATGACAAAAGGAGGAAGAAGACAATGTTATCTCACACAACATCCACAATGGCAGAGAAGGGGACAGGGATAGCAACCATGACAACGGCAAATTTTAGTGGCGGTGACAATGGAGGTTGGTGGTGATAGAAGAGAGAAGAGAGAAAAGAGAGTGATGATGCAAAAAATAAAGGAGTTCAAATTTAAATTTAGGTAATATTTACTATTGGAGAATCCGATAATAACATTGATTTTATTTATTAAAACAATGTATTTTGAAATTTTGGTTATCATCAGATTTATCCAACTATAAATCTGACATTTTCAGTGCATATTTGGTAGTATCTATATAAGTGCGGGGTGGGTAATTATCCGACTCTGTGCAGAGCGAGTTTTTGGCAATACGAAGTCTTTAACGAAGCGGAGTCAAATTTAAAAAATACTTGTCCTATTTAACTAGTATATATATATATATATATTAATAAAATAATTAATAATATTATTTAATATCGTATCATTTTTATGTTTTTGTAGTTTAATTTATATTATGTATATAATCATAATTTTAAAAAATTTTAAAATTTAGTTTTATTTGTTAGAATTTAATAATTATAGAGACAAAGTGATACATGCACAAATTGACGTATTCTATGCTGGTTATTGGTTATTGGTTATTGGTTATTTTAAGAAAGAGCCGAATAGGACAAAAGTTCTCTCTACTGGCCCATTACCACCCCGACCTTTATTTGCTTAAATTTTGACTTTTTTTTTCTTTATCTGCAAATGAGTTCCGTGTGTTAGGAGTTTTGCCACGCACAACCCTTCAATCTGCCCTGGTAGTTTTATGGCAATTCGATAAAAGGTGTTACTGTCAAAATTGTATGTCCACACGAATGATCATGTTAATTCTTTTGGCGTTGTGGTGGTGTTAGTGTTGTGGCAGCTGATACAATCTTTGACTCTAGAGTTGGGAAGATTTAAGCCGGAGACGTAGAAAAATGTTGCACGTTACACGGTTGCCCATATTCAGCCTCCCATTGTGTGGTTCGACGAGCATAATTGTTGTTTATGGAAAGCTTTATCTTGCTGGAAACATGCATATGTAAACCCCCCTTTGTCTATTTTGTTTTTTTATTGTGTTTAATCTTTTTTTCCGAAGCAAAAGATTTGCTGGACAAAGAAATTTTGAGTCACATTCTTATGCTATTTTGAATATACAAATTTGCGGAGATGGGAAGGTGAAGACAGAAATCACTCTTTGGCTTGTACACAGTATTTACCCAATACCACACTACTTCATAAGCCAAAATCTAAATGAGCCATTAACCTGTCCTTTTTAACCTTTTTTAGCTGATGTTTTGGGTAATTTACTATCAATTAAAGAAGCAAAAATGGTCATTTATTGCCTCACTTCAAGACAATGAGATGCTAATTACCTATACGTACATAGAACAGTGGAGTTTCACATAAGTACAGTGGCATAGGTAGTGGAAGGTTTCCTAGTATAATATAAATGGGAAGGTTCTGGTACCTCTACATAAGGCCATGGCAGTAGTATAAAATGTAGTGTTATGGGAACAAACTTAACCTTGCCGGTTCAATTAGGAGCAGTCGGTTATCTGATCGATCCCATTTATACTAAAACAAATAAATTAGTTGTGTGAACCGGTTGAAAATGATATAAAATAAAATCAATAAAAAGAAGTTAAACTATAAAAATACTAGGTACACGTTAGAAATTAATTACCATGTATTTATATATAAATGGACACTTACATAAAGATTCTATAATTAATTACTTATTTAAAATGTGGTAAAATAAATATTTTTATAAAAAGATATATTTTATATTTATATAAAAATATTTTTTTGGCATTTTTATTAGAGTAGGTATTTTGTGTATAAATATATATATTATTTAATTTATTTTTAGGACAAATCACTTCGTTAAACCAAATGCAAACCAATATTATCAGGATGTCCCAAACCAGCAAATGCAATGTCAAAGTTTCAAAGCACATTTTTATATAAATTGAACTGAATAAATTCGATTTATTGAAACACGAAGTAAATCGAATCCATTGGATTCGAATTAGGTGAAAAAGTTCTTGAATAAAAATCGAATCAAATACATTCGAATTAAGATGTTCCTACTAAATTGAAACAGATGGATTCGATTTGTTAGTGATCGTAAATCGAATCTAATGAATTCGATTTATTCAGGCACGTACGTTGTGGTAAATCAAAACTAATAGCTTTGATTTACTATGTTTGGTACTATATAAATAATTCGAAGACATTTAATTCGATTTATAGAGCACCGAAGTATATAAAAACGAGCTCAGCACAAAATTTTGTAGAAGAGTGAGATTCACAATGGCTAGTGATGAGAGTTTTGTAGCTCTTGTGCATTATAGAGGGTCCATTAAGAAAAAAACGCGATCAGGAAATAAGTTTACTGACAAGGATTCGCTGAGTATTTTTCTAAAACCTTTGACGAGTTTTGCTGAGTTTAAGAATACTATACTCCAGAGACTAGGACTGCAAGGCGTAAAACGGGTAGAGAAGTTGTTCTATAGAATCCCGATTTCTGTGTTACGCGATGATGTCAAGTATGATTCATTCGTAATAAGCAGTGACGAAGATTTCCAGGTGTTGTTCCATTGTGCCGTCAATTTCCCGAGGTGAGGACTCTGGAGCTGTTGGCAAAACTTGTGGATGTGGTATCTAGTTCTGGAGGTTTAATAGGAATCCGCACTCCAGAGGACATCCAGCTACTCTAGTTCCATGCCTGTTGGTTCCTCGTCAGTTGCACCGGTGATTGCACCTGAGCCAGATTTAGTAGCTTTACCGTCCTTTGCAGTTAATCTGAACTGCAGTGGTGATGCAGTAGTTGGTGAGGCTGGACCGTTGGGGGAGGTTACTTTTGCGACGCCTGGTTCTCCTACGATGGTCCCGGTTTTCGGAGAGATTGGAGTACCCGATATAGCCTAATCACAAAATATCACAGCCCAAAATGAAATCTTCGCTTGCACAGAAAGTCTCCAAACACTTAACGAGGTGTCTCTCGATCTGCATCTGAAAAACAACAATATATGTATCTGGCTCTCATTAATTATTATTCAAAGAAATTAAGAAATTAAATTTTATAATTTAAAGAAGTAAGAATATTTAAGATACGAATTTTAACACTAATTTTAAAGATTTTGGCCCAAAACCGGGCTAACAAGCCAAACTGATTGGACCGGGCCTAAACCGGGCCCAAAGTCCAACATATGTAACATATAACTCAGCCCTCTTCCCCTTCAAACACATGAGACACGCTGAGGAAGAGAAGCTTTGCTTCAAACCCTAACTTCCCTTCCAACTATATTTTCAATTTCACATATCTCTCAATCCAGAGCTCCGATCATCATACCGTTTGTGGCCACGTGATTGTCTCACCGAGCTCTTCAAAACCATTCAAATGAAATGGTAAAAAAGTTGTATTTTCTCACCCAGCCTTCCTCTCTTCATTTTCAAAATTTTGGAATTTTAGTATTGAGGAATTGAATGATTTTGATGGTTTAGGTGAACTCTAGCAACGCGTAATCACTGAGTTTCGTTTAAAACAATCGTGGGTACAGTAAGAAATTATTAAACTTTTATGAATTCTTGGATTAGTGAACCCTATATTGATTATAGTGATATTGTATGAATTAGATTGAGTTTCATGTTGAATTGGAGTCCAATTGGTAGTTTGGAACGAAATTCTTGTGGTTGAGCTTGCGGAGTTGATTTTTGGAGACTTGGAGCATGTGAATGAGAGGTTTTTGAGGTGTTTCAGGCTAAGGAAGGAATCCGCCAATGTATAATTTTAGTTTTTCGTAGTGAATGTATAATGTTATGTGAAAACTTAGGCTAGTTGACCATAGGATAAGTTGAATTATATGAATTATCGAGGATTAGTGATTATTGTTATAAATTGTTGAATGGATTGGATGAATTTGTATGTTGACATGTTGTGGCATGAATGGAAAGTCTGTGAATATGGTTAGGGACATGTGATGCTGTTTTGGGTTGTAAAATAATGGATTTTGAATTGAAGATTTTGGAAAACTTGAGGTTCGCATTTTTGGATAAAAACTTATTTTTGCCAACTTCGGCGGGCCATAACTTGCTTATGGACTCTCAAATTTCACAAAAATTTTCTTGAATGAAAATTGGGTCCGTGAAGTTTACAACGTTTGAATAACGGACTAAAAATGATTTTTAAGGAAAAAGTTATGCGCGTTTGAAGTTGGGTGTGTAAAACTAATTTCTACAGACTTAACAGCTTTTCTGAAAAACACAAGGCATACGTATGCGGAAACATGCATGCGTACACGAGAATTCTCTCTATCCAACACACTCGCATACACATGAGGTGGATGCATACGCAACTTTGTCAATTTTTCACACTCATGTGTACGCATGAGGCATGCGTATGCGAGAATGTCCAGGATTTGAACGTGTGCGTACGAGGTGGTCTTTATGCGTACGTGAGCCACCCCCTCTGTTTGAAAATCCACGTACGTGGAAGGAGCTTGCGTACATGGAATTGCCAAAATTTGCAATCATGCTTACGCGGGTAGCATGCATACGCATGATCACCCTGTTTTTAAAAAGTTGCATTTTTGAAGTTTAAACTTATTTTCTAACTTTCCAAACCTCTTTAACACTTGTTTAGGGTCCGTTAGCAAGTTTTTAAGCGTTGGAACAAGGGTGAATGTATTAAATGAGTTAAGGGGATATTGAGAAGGATTTGCAAAGTGATAACTAAGTAACGAGGTGTTGGTAATGCTGAATAAGAAGTGATTGATAAAGACGATGATAATAATAATGAATTGTGATTGAATGAGATATGAATTGATGGTGATAATGACATTGATAAATGATGAATTAAAATCTATTTGGCATGAGCATTTGAAATTATCTGAGACACGAGTTTTCCTGGGTAGACGCAGTGGCTTGCCACAACTTACTTCAGGTTGAGATTCGATACTCTGTTGACCCTCTGTCGTAAGATGTGACCAGACACTTTAACTCCCCAGATTCTCCCATGGGCATACATACATACATACATACATACATACATACATACATACATACATACAAATTTGAGCTTGGGATTTTCCAATGGATATTTTTTAGCTTGGGGATGCGCTCACAGAGGGACTGTCCAAGGTTAGCTACCAGACATGTCAAATTTGGCTATATAACCGACATATGATACTCATCAGCCATAGGACATGAATACATCATATGCATTTGTATGTTTTGCTTGAGCGTGCATTGTTTTGGTTTGTCTAACTGCTTACTTTACTTATCTGCTACTTGCTCTATCTGTTGTATCTGTAACCTATCTATGCTTTCTTTATTTGATTTGTATGTGTACGTATCTGAGAGACCCTCTTTTGGCAGAAGCGTGGCGAGAGATGTTCCATCCGGTGATTAGGAGGTTTGGAGGAAACATAAAAAGAAGAGTTAGATTAGAGCTAGGATCCTTTAGACAGATTACCAAACTTTCTGATTTAGTATAAATTTTAAGTTTAATTTGAGTGTCCGAGTTCTAGGAATGCCTTTGCCCTGTATAATTTATATTTATCCCCCTTAGAGGTTGACTTGGAAAAACAGGTGCTTTTATCTTGTCTTTTGGGATGATTGTGGGTTATATATATGTACATATGTATACTCTGGTCGGTCTTAGCTTCGCAGGTCGAGTTCGGAGAGCTTGATATCTGTATCTTTTGGAATTATGATCTGTATATATACATTTTTAGCCTTCTTTTTTATTTTGTTTACCCGTTTTACGCTTATCCAGACGTGAGTAATGCGATATTCTGTTACGCTTTTGCTTAACTTCTTCTTCAAGCCTCCTAGTTACAATTTTTTTCAATTATATTTACATACGTATTTTTGTCACATTTTTTTTTATTTTTTTTTAAATCCTAACCTCTCATCCTCCTCCACATCTTCCATATGGTAGCGGTTTTGTATCATCTGCAACCTGTGGCTGCCGCTTCTTCTACCACCAGGTAACTTAATTTGTTAGTTTAATTTGTTATTTAATTTGTATATTTGGTTAATATGTTAGTTTAATATAGGTTAATTAAATTAGTATAGAATAATTAGAAGTTAAAATTTTTTTTATCAAAGTTTGATTTAGGTTAATATATTAAGTTTTTTAAATATGCCAATTTTTTTATAGGATTTATGGTTTAAATTAGTTGATAGTAACTAGGATTTAATTAGGGTTGATTTATGGTTTATTGTTGAAATAATTTAGAGTGATTAGTATTTAGTTAGGATTTATTCAAGGTTTAGAGTAATTTAGAGTGATTAGTATTTAGTTAGTGTTTAGAGTAATTAGTGTTTAGTTTAATTTATTAGTTTAATTTGTATATGTTAGAGTAATATATTAGTTTAAAATAACTTAATTAAATTCATATAGAGTAATTCAAGGTTTGATAGAGGTTATAATATATTAATTTTATTAATTATAGTTTAATTTAGTAAGAATTTATTTAGGGTTTAGAGTAATTAGAGTAATTAGTGTTTAGTTAGAGTGTTTTATAATGTTATTAATGTTGTTTATTAATTTTTAATTTTTACTACTTTTATTTCTGTTCTAGGATTTTCTTTTATGTTTGAATATCATGTAGTTTTTATCGTGGGTTGTTCATGCTGCTTATATACATGGGTTGTTTGTGTAGTACCGAAGTTGATCTTCTATCTGTAAACATGTTAAATTGTTTAAATTTTATACCGGACTTACTTTTTCTAGGATAGAGTTTTAGGATGGGACTGGGAGAAGGTTGTCTAGTCGCGCCTTTTTGAAACCCTTGTTTGCTAAAAAATTGCAGAGTAATAAAGGAATACGCACTAGAATGGCTAGGATTTCATGTTTTCTTGAATGCTTGTTTGTTTTAATATATGCTTGTAACTGTTTTGTCTGAGAAAATGGAAAAATTTTTTAGGTGAAGGTCTCTGAATTAAGTAACACTCTACTGAGTTTTCGTTAAAATTGTTTAAAGAAATATTTTGTTTGTAAAAGTTAAAAATTACATTTGGTAGAAGTCACTAATATTAGCCAAAATTCTGCAAAATTTCTAAAACAAATTTAAAAAGATGCATTGGTTGTTTATTTTAATATATAGTTGCAATTATTTAAACTGTGAAAACTGAGAAATATTTTTGGTGGAAGCTTCTGAATTAAGAGAAAATTCTGCCAAATTTTTGTTAAAATTGTTTAAAGACATATTTGGTATGTAAAAGTTGAAATTTACATTTGGTAGAGGTTGCTAAAGATAGCCAAAATTCTGTCAAAATTTCTAAAAACTTTAATAATTAAGTTGTATTGTTTGTTGGGTTATAGGTTGTTTGTGGCAAAATGATTCTAAGTCATCGTTTTGTGGATGAATGATAGGGATAACGAGAAATAGAGGGGATAAAACCCATAATTTTGAAAATCGAATGGACTGGTCAATTCAATCGGGTTAACAAAAAATCAGTCTCCTGGCCAATTCAGTTGAAGTGAAAAACTACCTAGCAAAAAGCTGGTAAAAAACAGATCAAATCGACAATTAACCAGTGAATCGCTTGAACCGGGTGATTTTTTTAAGATTTCTGATTTTCAATTAAAAAAAAACATAAATCCTCCCCTCCCCCCCCTCTCTCTCTCTCTCTCTCTCTCTCTCTCTCTCTCTCTCTCTCAAACGAAACCCTAACAACCACTAACCCTGAATACCCCCCACTCTCTCTGAGCTTTATCCCAGCCAATAGCAGTAGCTAGTGCCTAGCCCTGGCGTCGTCAATCTTCTTCTCCTGGATTCCTTCTCCTCACATCGCTAGAAGCTCTGCTCGGAGCTGTTGTTGGTGTCACCATCTATGTTCTTGTCATCATCAAGCCCACCTTTGTCTTCATCGTCGTCGAGTCCATTTCTGTCTTCGAGCTTTGCTCTCTCTCTCTCTCTCTCTCTCTCTCTCTCTCTCTCTCTCTCTCGTCAAGCCTTTGTCTTCAATCCCTCTCTCTCTGTTTGAACTCACTTTCCTTCCTCCCTCACTGTCACTTTCTGATGAGCGGATAATTTATACGCTTTTTGACATTGTTTTTACATAGTTTTTAGTATGATTTAGTTAGTTTTTAGTATATTTTTATTAGTTTTTAATAAAAAAAATCACATTTCTGGACTTTACTATGAGTTTGTGTGTTTTTCTGTGATTTCAGGTATTTTCTGGCTGAAATTGAGGGACTTGAGCAAAAATCAGATTCAGATGTTGAAGAAGGACTGCAGATGCTGCTGGATTCTGACCTCCCTGCACTCAAAGTGGATTTTCTGGAGCTACAGAACTCCAAATGAGGTGCTCTAAATTGCGTTGAAAAGTAGACATCCAGGGCTTTTCAGCAATATATAATAGTTCATATTTTGTCCGAGTTTAGATAACTCAAACTGGCGTTCAACGCCAGCTCTCTGCCCTATTCTGGAGTTAAACGCCAGAAACAGGTTGCAAAGCAGAGTTAAATGACAGAAACAGGTTACAAACTGGCATTTAATTCCAATAAAGACCTCTGCACGTGAAAGCTTCAATGCTCAGCCCAAGCACACACCAAGTGGGCTCGGAAATGGATTTCTACATCATTTACTTATCTCTGTAAACCCTAGTAACTAGTTTAGCATAAATAGAACTTTTTACTATTGTCTTTACATCTTCGGATCATCTTTGATCAGTTTTATGCTATCTTAGACCTTTATGGGGGCTGGCCATTCGGCCATGCCTGGACCATTATCACTTATGTATTTTCAACAGTAGAGTTTCTACACACCATAGATTAAGGTGTGGAGCTCTGCTGTTCCTCATGAATTAATGCAAAGTACTATTATTTTTCTATTCAATTCAAGCTTATTCCTATTCTAAGATATTCATTCGCACCCAAGAACATGATGAATGTGATGATTATGTGACGCTCATCACCATTCTCACCTATGAACGCGTGCCTGACAACCACTTCCGTTCTACATGAAGATGAGATAGAATGAGTATCTCTTAGGTATCTAATACAGGGGACCGAGTCTCAGATATCAGAATCTTCGTGGTATAAGTTAGAATACATGGACGGCCATTCCTGAGATCCGGAAAGTCTAAACCTTGTCTGTGGTATTCCGAGTAGGATCTGGGAAGGGATGGCTGTGACGAGCTTCAAACTCGCGATTGCTGGGCGTAGTGACAGACGCAAAAGGATCACTGAATCCTATTCCAGTATGATCGAGAACCGACAGATGATTAGCCATGCAGTGACAGCGCATTGGACCATTTTCACTGAGAGGACGGGATGTAGCCATTGACAACGGTGATGCCAATATACAGCTTGCCATGGAAAGGAGTATGAAGGATTGGATGAAGACAGCAGGAAAGCAGAGGTTCAGGCGGAACAAAAGCATCTCTATACGCTTATCTAAAATTCTCACCAATGAATTACATAAGTATCTCTATCTTTATTTTACGTTTTATTTATCTTTTAATTATCAAATCTCTAAAACCATTTGAATCTGCCTGACTGAGATTTACAAGGTGACCATAGCTTGCTTCAGGCCGACAATCTTTGTGGGATCGACCCTTACTCACGTAAGGTTTATTACTTGGACGACCCATTGCACTTGCTGGTTAGTTGTGCGAAGTTGTGACAAAGTGTGATTCACGTTTGAGAGCACCAAGTCTTTGGCGCCATTGTTGATGATCATAATTTCGTGCACCAAGTTTTTGGCGTCGTCACCGGAAATTGTTCGAGTTTGGACAACTGACAGTTCATCTTGTTGCTCAGATTAGGTAAATTTTATTTTAATTTTAAGCTTTTTGTTTTTATTATTTTTATTTTTATTTTCGAAAAAAATCTTCAATATATTTATATATATCTTCAAAAAAATAAATAAATAGTTTTTTCAAAAAAAAATTTAATTATGTTCTTCAAAATTTTTAAGAAGGAATTCTAGAATTTCATGGGATATGTTGAATCCTGGCTGGCTGTAAAGCCATGTCTAAATTCTTTTGGACTGAGGCTTCTTCTTCACATGCTTGAACTATGTATGTTGAAGCTTGGCTGGCCATTGGCCATGTCTAGTGTTTTGGACCGGAGCTTTCACTGAAAGCTTGGCTGGCTAGTAAGCAATGTCTAATTCCTAGACTGGAGCTTTAGACTAACATTGCAAGATTCCTAGAATTCCTATTAAAAATTTTGAAATCCTTATTTTCCTTTTCAAAAAAATTTTCGAAAAATTCAAAAAATTAATTAATAAAATCATAAAAACCAAAAATCTGATGTTTCTTGCTTGAATCTAGTGTCAAGTCATAAGTTTCGTGTCAATTGCATGCTTATCTCATTCTTGTATTTTTCGAAAATTCATGCATTGCATTCTTCATGATCTTCAAGTTGTTCTTGGTAAGTCTTCTTGTTTGATCTTTGCATTTTCATGTTTTATGTCTTTTCTTGTTTTTCACATGCATTCTTGCATTCATAGTGTCTAAAAATTAAAAATTTCTAAGTTTGGTGTCTTACATGTTTTTCTTTTCTTAAAAATTTTCAAAAATATGTTCTTGATGTTCATCTTGACATTCAAAGTGTTCTTGGTGTTCATCTTGACATTCATAGTGTTCTTGCATGCATCATGTGTTTTGATTCAAAATTTTCATGCATCGAGTCTTTTTGATGTTTTTCTCTCTCATCATTAAAATTCAAAAATAAAAAAAATATATCTTTTCCTTATTTCACTCATAATTTTCGAAAATTTGATTTGATTTAGTCAAAAGTTTTAAAAATTTAGTTGTTTTTATGAGTCAAATCAAATTTTCAATTTAAAAATTCTATCTTTTTCAAAAATCAAATCTTTTTCACTTTTTCTTTCATAATTTCAAAATTTTTAAAATTTATTTTTAAAATCTTTTTCTTATTTCTATTTCATATTTTCAAAATTAATGATTAATGTGATTGATTCAAAAATTTTAAGTTGTTACTCGCCTAGTAAGAAAGGTTCAATCTTTAAATTTTAAAATCATATCTTTTTGTTTCTTGTTAGTCAAGTAATCAACTTTAATTTTCAAAATCAAATCTTTTTAAATTTCTTTTTCAAATCTTTTTCAAAATAAGTTTCAATCACATCTTTTTCAAAAGTAATTTCAAAATCTTTTCTAACTTCTTATCTTTTAAAAATTAATTTTCAAATCTTTTTCAAACTAATCCTATCTTTTTGTTTGATTCTTATCTTTTTCAAAACCACCCAACTAATTCTCTCTCTATTTTTCGAAAATCACCTTCCTCTTTTTCAAAATTCTTTTAATTAACTAATTATTTCAAATTTTAATTTTAATTTTATTTCTTCTCTCTTTTTTTGAATTCTAACTTTAATTTTAAAATAAAAACAAAAATATTTTTCTTTTCTTTTCAATTATTTTCGAAAATTCCTCCCTCTCACTTCCTTCTAATTATTTATTTATTTACTAACACTTCTCTTCATCTCAAAATTCGAACCCTCTTTTCCTTTTGGTGTTCGAATTTCTCTTCTTCTATTCTTTTCTTCTTCTACTCACATAAAGGAATCTCTATACTGTGACATAGAGGATTCCATATTTTCTTTTCTGTTTTCTTCTTTTTCATATGAGCAGGAACAAGGATAAGAACATTCTTGTTGAAGCTGATCCTGAACCTGAAAGGACTCTGAAAAGAAAGCAAAGGGAAGCTAAAGCACAACTCTCTGGAGAAAATCTGACTGAAAATTTCGAAAAAGAAGGAGACATGGCCGAAAATAATAACAATGCAAGGAAGATGCTTGGTGACTTTACTGCACCAAATTCCAATTTACATGGAAGAAGCATCTCAATCCCTGCCATTGGAGCAAACAATTTTGAGCTAAAACCTCAATTAGTTTCTCTGATGCAACAGAACTGCAAGTTTCATGAACTTCCATCAGAAGATCCTTTTCAGTTCTTAACTGAATTCTTGCAGATCTGTGATACTGTTAAGACCAATGGGGTTGACTCCGAGGTCTACAGGCTTATGCTTTTCCCATTTGCTGTAAGAGACAGAGCTAGAATATGGTTGAACTATCAACCTAAAGATAGCCTGAACTCTTGGGATAACCTGGTCACAGCTTTCTTAGCCAAGTTCTTTCCTCCTCAAAAGCTTAGTAAGCTTAGAGTGGATGTTCAAACCTTCAGACAGAAGGACGGTGAATCCCTCTATGAAGCTTGGGAGAGATATAAGCAACTGACCAAAAAGTGTCCTTCTAACATGCTTTCATAATAGACCATCCTGGATATATTCTATGATGGTCTGTCTGAGTTATCAAAGATGTCATTGGACCATTCTGCAGGTGGATCCATTCACCTAAAGAAAACACCTGCAGAAGCTCAGGAACTCATTGATATGGTTGCTAATAACCAGTTCATGTACACTTCTGAGAGGAATCCTGTAAGTAATGGGACGCCTCAGAGGAAGGGAGTTCTTGAAATTGATGCTATGAATGCCATATTGGCTCAGAACAAAATATTGACTCAGCAAGTCAATATGATTTCTCAGAGTCTGAATGGATTGCAAGTTGCATCCAACAGTACTCAAGAGGCATCTTCTGAAGAAGAAGCTTATGATCCTGAGAATCCTACAATAGCAGAGGTGAATTACATGGGAAAACCCTATGGAAACACCTATAATCCCTCATGGAGAAATCATCCAAATTTCTCATGGAAGGATCAACAAAAGCCTCAACAAGGCTTTAATAATGGTGGAAGAAACAGGTTTAGCAATAGCAAGCCTTTTCCATCATCCACTCAGCAACAGACAGAGAATTCTGAGCAGAATCCATCTAGCTTAGCAAATATAGTCTCTGATCTATCTAAGGCCACTTTCAGTTTCATGAATGAAACAAGGTCCTCCATTAGAAATTTGGAGGCACAAGTGGGCCAGCTGAGTAAAAGGGTCACTGAAACTCTCCCTAATACTCTCCCAAGCAATACAGAAGAAAATCCAAAGAGAGAGTGCAAGGCCATTGATTTGACCATCATGGCCGAACCTACAAGGGAGGAGAAGGACGTGAATCCTAGTGAGGAAGACCTCCTGAGACGTTCAGTGACCAATAAGGAGTTTCCCTTTGAACAATCAAAGGAATCTGAGGCTCATCTAGAGACCATAGAGATTCCATTGAACCTCCTTCTGTCCTTCATGAGCTCTGATGAGTATTTATTCTCTGAAGAGGATGAAGACATTACTGAAGAGCAAGTTGCTAAGTACCTTGGTACAATCATGAAGCTGAATGCCAAATTATTTGGTAATGAGACTTGGGAAGATGAACCTCCCTTGCTCACCAATGAACTAAATGCATTGGATAGGCAGAAATTACCTCAAAAGAAACAGGATCCTGGTAAATTCCTAATACCCTGTAACATATGCACCATGACCTTTGAGAAGGCTCTGTGTGACCTGGGGTCAGGCATAAACTTAATGCCACTCTCTGTAATGGAGAAACTAGGAATCTTTGAGGTGAAAGCTGCCAAAATCTCATTAGAGATGGCAGACAACTCAAGAAAATAGGCTTATGGACTGGTAGAGGACGTGTTAGTAAAGGTCAAAGGCCTTTACATCCTTGCTGATTTCATAATCCTAGACACTGGGAAGGATGAGGATAAATCCATCATCCTTGGAAGACCCTTCCTAGCCACAGCAAAAGCTGTGATTGATGTGGACAGAGGAGAATTGGTCCTTCAACTGAATGAGGACTACCTTGTATTTAAGACTCAAGGTTCTCCTTCTGCAACCATGGAGAGGAAGCATGAAAAGCTTCTCTCACTACAGAGTCAACCAAAGCCCCCACAGTCAAACTCTAAGTTTGGTGTTGGGAGGCCACAACCAAACTCTAAGTTTGGTGTTGAACCCCCACATCCAAACTCTAAGTTTGGTGTTGGGAGGTCCCAACAATGCTCTGAACATCTGTGAGGCTCCATGAGACCTCACTGTCAAGCTATTGACATTAAAGAAGCACTTGTTGGGAGGCAACCCAATGTTATTTAATTTTATTTTTATTGTTATTTCGTGTTTTATTAGGTTTATGATCATGTGGAGTCACAAAAACTATTGAAAAATTAAAAACAGAATGAAAAACAGTATTAAAAATAGCACACCCTGGAGGAGGAGCATTCTGGCGTTTAAACGCCAGAAACAAGCATCTGTCTGGCGTTTAACGCCAGAAACAAGCACCAAGCTGGCGTTTAACGCTAGAAACAAGCATCTACCTGGCGTTAAACACCAGAAACAGGCTACATTTGGGCGTTTAACGCCAGAAACAAGCAGCAGTCTGGTGTTAAACGCCAGGATTGCACAGCAAGGGCGTTTTACATGCCTCATTGGAGCAGGGATGCTAAGTCCTTGACCCCTCAGGATCTGTGGACCCCACAGGATCCCCACATTTTCTTCTCTCCTCCTCATACCTTTTCATAACTCTCTTCCACAAATACCCCTCACCAATCACCTCAATCACTCTTGCCCATCACCTTTTCACCACTCACATCCATCCTCTCTTCCCCATAAACCCCACCTACCTCCAAAATTCAAATTCTTTTCCCTCCCAAACCTAACTCTAATGGCCGAACTCTAAACCTCCTCCCACTCCTATATAAACCCCTCATTCCTTCTTCATTTTCACAAAACACAACCCTCTCTTCTCCCCCTTGGCCGAAAACACCTTCTACCTCCATCTCTTCCATTTTCTTCTTCTTCTCCTTCTTTCCTTCTTCTTTTGCTCGGAGACGAGCAAACATTTTAAGTTTGGTGTGGTAAAAGCATTGCTTTTTATTTTTCCATAACCATCAATGGCACCTAAGACCAGAGAAACCTCAAGAAAGAGGAAAGGGAAGGCAATTGCTTCCACCTCTGAGTCATGGGAGATGGAGAGATTCATCTCAAAAGTCCATCAAGACCACTTCTATGAAGTTGTGGCCAAGAAGAAAGTGATCTCTGAGGTTCCTTTCAAGCTAAAAAAGAATGAGTATCCGAAGATCCGACATGAGATCCAAAGAAGTGGTTGGGAAGTTCTCACCAACCCCATTCAACAAGTCGGGATCTTAATGGTTCAAAAGTTCTATGCAAACGCATGGATCACTAGAAACCATGATCAAAGTGTGAACCCGAATCCAAAGCATTGGCTTACCATGGTTCGGGGGAAATACTTAGATTTCAGTCCGGAAAAATGTAAGGTTGGCGTTCAACTTGCCAATGATGCAAGAAAACGCACGCCCCTACACTAGAAGGGTCAACTTTGATCAAAGGTTGGACCAAGTCCTCATGGACATATGTGTGGAAGGAGCTCAATGGAAGGTTGACTCAAGAGGCAAGCCAGTTCAATTAAGAATATTGGACCTTAAGCCTGTAGCTAGAGGATGGTTGGAGTTCATTCAGCGCTCAATCCTTCCTACTAGCAATCGGTCTGAAGTTACTGTAGACCAGGCCATCATGATCCATAGTATCATGATTGGGGAGGAAGTAGAGGTTCATGAGATTATACCTCAAGAACTCTACAAGGTGGCTGACAAGTCATCCACTTTGGCAAGGTTAGCCTTTCCTCACCTCATTTGCCACCTCTGCAATTCGGCTGGGATTGACATAGAGAGAGACATCCTCATTGATGAGGATAAGCCCATCACTAAGAAAAGGATGGAGCAAACAAGAGATCATGGACCTCAACAAGAGTATGAGAAAATTCCTCACCATGAAATCTCTGAGATGCCTTAGGGGATGCACTTTTCTCCACAGAATTATTGGGAGCAAATCAACACCTCCCTGGGAGAATTAAGTTCCAACATGGAACAACTAAGGATGGAGCACCAAGAGCACTCCATCATCCTCCATGAGATTAGAGAAGATCAAAGAGCTATGAGGGAGGAGCAACAAAGACAAGGAAGAGACATAGAGGAGCTCAAGAGCACCATTGGTTCTTCAAGAAAAGGAAGACGCCACCCTCACTAAGGTGGACCCGTTCCTTAATCTCCTTGTTTTTATTTTCCTGTTTTTCGTTTAATATGCTTTATGTTTTATTTATGTTTGTGTCTTATTACATGATCATTAGTATTTAAATGTCTATGTCTTAAAGCTATGAATGTCCTATGAATCCATCACCTCTCTTAAATGAAAAATTTTTTAATTACAAAAGAACAAGAAGTACATGGTTTCGAATTCATCCTTGAAACTAGTTTAATTATTTTGATGTGGTGACAATACTTTTTGTTTTCTGAATGAATGCTTGAACAGTGCATATGTCTTTTGAATTTGTGGTTTATGAATGTTAAATATGTTGGCTCTTGAAAGAATGATGAAAAAGGAGAAATGTTATTGATAATCTGAAAAATCATAAAATTGATTCTTGAAGCAATAAAAAGCAGTGAATACAAAAGCTTGCAGAAAAAATGCGAAAAAAAAAAGAAAAATGGCAAAAAGAAGAAAGAAAGAAAAAGAAAAAGCAAGCAAAAAAAAGCCAATAGCCCTTAAAACCAAAAGGTAAGGGTAATAAAAAGGATCCAAGGCTTTGAGCATCAGTGGATAGGAGGGCCTAAAGGAATAAAATCCTGGCCTAAGCGGCTAAACCAAGCTGTCCCTAACCATGTGCTTGTGGCGTGAAGGTGTCAAGTGAAAACTTGAGACTGAGCAGTTAAAGTCAAGGTCCAAAGCAAAAAAAGAGTGTGCTTAAGAACCCTGGACACCTCTAATTAAGGACTTTAGCAAAGCTGAGTCACAATCTAAAAAGGTTCACCCAGTTATGTGTCTGTGGCATTTATGTATGTGGTAATACTAGAAAACAAAGTGCTTAGGGCCACGGCCAAGACTCATAAAGTAGCTGTGTTCAAGAATCAACATACTAAACTAGGAGAATCAATAACACTATCTAAATTCTAAGTTCCTATAGATGCCAATCATTCTGAACTTCAATGGATAAAGTGAGATGCCAAAACTATTCAAGAGGCAAAAAAGCTACTAGTCCCGCTCATCTGATTGGAGATAAGTTTCATTGATATTTTGGAATTCACAGTACATTCTCTTCTTTTTATCCTATTTGATTTTCAGTTGCTTGGGGACAAGCAACAATTTAAGTTTGGTGTTGTGATGAGCGGATAATTTATACGCTTTTTGGTATTGTTTTTACATAGTTTTTAGTATAATTTAGTTAGTTTTTAGTATATTTTTATTAGTTTTTAATAAAAAATCACATTTCTGGACTTTACTATGAGTTTGTGTGTTTTTCTGTGATTTCAAGTATTTTCTAGCTGAAATTGAGGGACTTGAGCAAAAATCAGATTCAGAGGTTGAAGAAGGACTGCAGATGCTGCTGGATTCTGACCTTCCTGCACTCAAAGTGGATTTTCTGGAGCTACAGAACTCCAAATGATGCGCTCTCAATTGCGTTGGAAAGTAGACATTCAGGGATTTCCAGAAATATATAATAGTCCATACTTTTCTCGAGTTTAGATGACGTAAACTGGCGTTCAACGCCAACTCTCTGCCCTATTCTGGAGTTAAACGCCAGAAACAAGTTGCAAAGCAGAGTTAAACGCTAGAAACAGGTTACAAACTGGCGTTTAACTCCAAGAAAGATCTCTGCACATGAAAGCTTCAATGTTCAGCCCAAGCACACACCAAGTGGGCCCGAAAATGGATTTCTGCATCATTTACTTATCTCTGTAAATCCTAGTAACTAGTTTAGTATAAATAGAACTTTTTACTATTGTCTTTACATCTTCGGATCATCTTTGATTAGTTTTATGCTATCTTAGACCTTTATGGAGGCTGGCCATTCGGCCATGCCTGGACCATTATCACTTATGTATTTTCAACGGTAGAGTTTCTACACACCATAGATTAAAGTGTGGAGCTCTGCTGTTCCTCATGAATTAATGCAAAGTACTATTATTTTTCTATTCAATTCAAACTTATTCCTATTCTAAGATATTAATTCGCACCCAAGAACATGATGAATGTGATGATTATGTGACGCTCATCACCATTCTCACCTATGAACGCGTGCCTGACAACCACTTCCGTTCTACATGAAGATAAGATAGAATGAGTATCTCTTAGGTATCTAATATAGGGGACCGAGTCCGAGATATTAGAATCTTCGTGGTATAAGTTAGAATCCATGGACGGCCATTCTTGAGATCCAGAAAGTCTAAACCTTGTCTGTGGTATTCCGAGTAGGATCTGGGAAGGGATGGCTGTGACGAGCTTCAAACTCGCGATTGCTGGGCGTAGTGATAGACGCAAAATGATCACTGAATCCTATTCCAGTATGATCGAGAACCGACAGATGATTAGCCATGCAGTGACAGCACATTGGACCATTTTCACTGAGAGGACGGGATGTAGCCATTGACAACGGTGATACCCAACATACAGCTTGCCATGGAAAGGAGTATGAAGGATTGGATGAAGACAATAGGAAAGCAGAGGTTCAAGCGGAACAAAAGCATCTCTATACGCTTATCTAAAATTCTCACCAATGAATTACATAAGTATCTCTATCTTTATTTTACGTTTTATTTATCTTTTAATGATCAAATCTCTAAAACCATTTGAATCCGTCTGACTGAGATTTATAAGGTGACCATAGCTTGCTTCAGGCCGACAATATCCATGGGATCGACCCTTACTCACGTAAGGTTTATTACTTGGACGACCCAGTGCACTTGCTGGTTAGTTGTGCGAAGTTGTGACAAAGTGTGATTCACGTTTGAGAGCACCAAGTCTTTGGCGCCATTGTTGATGATCACAATTTCGTGCACCACTTTCATTCCTCTCTCGTCGCTGTAAGCAAAGCTGCTTCAATTTATGTTTGCATATTTTGTTCATTTTACTGATTCTAAGTTGCTGAAATCTGATTTAGAGTTGCTATTTTTTCTATTTTTGTTATTTTTGCTTATTTTTTTAAAATTTTATGGATGATGGTATTTTATTAAATTTTTTAAAATAATTTTGTTATTCTGAGTTGCTGATTTTTTAAAACAATGTTGTTGCTGATTTTCTGGAATGGTGGTTGTTGCTAATTTTCTAGAATAATGTTGTTGCTATTTTGTTAAATTTTGTTATTTGTGATGATTCTGATTTGTTTCTATTTTTCAAATAATATTGAAACACTTATTGATGATTATTATTTGAGATGATAAGTGTCTTTGTTTAGTTGAAAACTTATTTGATAATATTGTTTCTTTTAGTGGTAGAATATTATGTATTGTCATTTACGTGTGTTTTAATTTTCTTCAGTTATAAACTTTGACATTTGAACTTGTTTGTGAACATTTAATAATAGATGATAAACAATTTATTGTGAAAATTTGAATTTTTTTAGTTTATGAATCATTGAATTTAAATGGTTGAAATTATATATTAATTTTTTAATGATTTTATTTTATATTTAATTAAACCGGTTGTGTAACACCCAAACTTTTAGCACGTCATGATCGTACCAAAAATAAGGCGTTACGGACCTGATTTCCTTTATTCTAAATTTACTATTGAGCCTTTACGTCGATATCGCGTTTCCGTTTTTAAGAAAATTTCAGAAAAAAATTGATTTTAGTATTAAAATCACATAACAAAAGATCTTCAAATAATAAAAATCACATAATTACTAATAATAATAGAGGTTATACGATTAAATTCAATGTAAAACTCAAATACAATACCTATCCCTCTGGATAAAATAAAAACCCTAAAGCAACAAGGACGAGGGAACTCTATAAAAACAACAGGAATCACAAGTAAATCTACGAATCGTCTGCAGCTTCTTACTGAATCTCCGAACCTGTGTCACTAAAAGGGTGGAAGATTTGGGGTGAGAACAAACCACACGTTCTCAGTAGGGAATGGGAATGCCGTAAAAGTAATGAATTTAATGCAAATAATTAACTTACTTAGTAAAACTATTTTGTTAAACTTTTGAAAATACTTTTATTTCTACTTTAGATAAATAATTACTTTTCTTTAAATTTCTAAACTCAAAACAAATTTTAAATATAAAACTGGTCACATTTTCTGTCTCTCAGCCACATAGTTAATCCTCAGTCAAATGTCAACTCGTAATCACTTTAATACACTCACAAACAAATAGCGCAAGCAAGAGATTCAATTCAATGTACAAGCAAGTCACAACAAGACAAACAATACAATCACAAAGTAGTAAGACAAGCAAGCGCAATCAAATGCAAATGTGCAAACAACATGATGCATGTCTATCCCTAACGCAGGCCATGAGCTCATGTGTCGGTGCCTACCCGCTCCCGACATTACCCGGGCACAAGTCCCAGATATGGCTTTCCAGATGCATCAGTGTGCTTATAAGTCGTACGGCTAGGCCGCATCAGTGTGACTTTCCAAATCAATAAGCGTACATCTGGAAAACAGTTCTCAGTGTGTGGGCGTCCCCACTTTACATTTGGCACTAAGGCCCAAACAATGTCACATCTACTCTCTTGTGGCAGACACTTCATTAATTAATATATTCTTTAAATCCTTGTTCTCTGCTCTCCTGTGGCAGAGATTCCTTTTCTTAAAAAAACCAAGCTCAAAACAACACTTAGAACAAAATCTCTCCTTACAAAACTGGATTTAAAACATTATGTTTTTCTTAATAAATCTAGTTTTAAAAATAGAATAAACCTTTTTCTCAACTAAATAAATCTCAAATAATTTAATTTTCCAAAACCAAATCTTTTTAAAATAACTTTTTAAATAAAACCTCAGATTTTTATAAAATTTCGACAGCACTTCCCCTAAAACTCGGTGTTAGCCACCCTTTTTCGGGTCCCAACTAAACCATTTTCAACCTCTTTTCAATCAAGAAATCAAATACATATTCATCAAAATTCAGTCACAAACACAACTCAAACTCATCATTCAGTCATTTCAAACAATCATAAATTATTTACAAAAATCCACTAGACTTCTATGGCATTCATAGTTTAAAAACAGTTAATTTCAAAATAAAATTCCCTACCTCCGTATGAAATCAAAATCCACAAAAGTTTTGGAGAAACTTTTGACCGAGCTGCTGAAAAGGAAAATGTCAGAAATCATCTGTGTCTCCTAGAACTCCAGTTGGCCGAACTCAAGGGGAAGAGGAGCTACGTCACCGTCAACTTCTACCAGACAAAAATAACGCCAACGTGTAGAAGAGAAGGATACGGACACTTTTATCGGATTAGATTTTTTATTGGAGTTACGGATCGCAAGTAATCGAAGTTGAAAACTCACGGTTCCATGGTTTCGTTCTCTTCTCTCTCTTACGGTGTTTCTCTCTTTTTTTTTTTTCTTTCGTTCATTCGGTGATATGAAAGAGATGAATGTGCTTAAAGGCTAAGGGTATTGAATGAGAATTTTGTGATACTAAAACTCATTAGGTGTCAAAATGTTATATATATACAAGCCACGTTTCCTTTCTTTTTGTTTCTTAATTGACTTGTTCATAATTTAAAAGAAAGAATGGATTAGTGCTGAAACTTTTATTAAGAAAAGGGTTAGGTGTCATGAAAAAGGACATACCTCATTGGTTTTATATATATATATATATATATATATATATTAGTAAGTATAGTAAGCATAGTAAGTATAATATGCATAGTAAATCACATTTTATTTCTTTTTTTGTTCTCTTAATGGCTTCGGCCATTCTTTTTTTTTTCTTAAACTTTAATAAAATAATAATAATAATAATATAATAATAACAATTATAAAAGTTAATTTAAATATTTTATCTATTAAAATAGTTTCTAATAAATATTTTAAACTAATAGAATAAGTCATAATTGAATTAAACTTTAATAATCATAAAATTCTATTTAATTATTTTTGTTAGAAATAATTTTCTTAAAAAACAAAACTCAACAAATATAATAACTCATAAATAGCTAATTATTTAATTTTCAAAAATCTGGGGTCTTACATCCTACTCCGTTTATAAAAATTTTCGTCCTCGAAAATTGATATAAGATAGAAAAGGTTTGCATCAACTTCACTTTCAAAACGTCAAAGAAAGAAAAAGGTTTGGCATGTCCAGTTCATGTGAAGGAAATCATATCTTATAAATGATAAGATATGGTCGGGAGTTATTCAAAACATATCTCAAGAAAGAAGTTCGAAACAAAAATTTCTCTGCAAGCAATCAAGGAAGAGATGACTTCAAACTACTTTAGCACAAGTAAGGATTATACGTTGAAACGAAGCTTACCCCTAAAACTTAACCTCTAACGTTCCCAAATCCCGTGATTCGCATTACCTATTACTTCTATTTCGCCCATGATAACCCATTAGTATTTCCGTAAACACAAATCATCAGTATTAAGTTGGCCAAACTTAATATCATGAGGTATGCAACGGTAAACTAATAGCGTTAATCATCATACAGTCATGCATATAAAACATAAACTCTTGTTATCAGAACAAGTTATAAAGCATGACAGACACTCAGAGTATGCAATGAAGCATAGTCAATCCATTCCCAAGGCTCTAACAGGAACGAACTGCTCTGATACCATAATGTAACACCCTAACTTTTAGCACGTCATGATCGTACCAAAAGTAAGGCGTTACGGACCTGATTTCCTTTATTATAAATTTACTATTGAGCCTTTACGTCGATATCGCGTTTCCATTTTTAAGAAAATTTCAGAAAAAAATAGATTTTAGTATTAAAATCACATAACAAAAGATCTTCAAATAATAACAATCACATAATTACTAATAATAATAGAGGTTATACGATTAAATTCAATGTAAAACTCAAATACAATACCTATCCCTCTGGATAAAATAAAAACTCTAAAGCAACAAGGACGAGGGAACTCTATAAAAACAACAGGAATCACAAGTAAATCTACGAATCGTCTGCAGCTTCTTACTAAATCTCCGAACCTGTGTCACTGAAAGGGTGGAAGATTTGGGGTGAGAACAAACCACACGTTCTCAGTAGGAAATGGGAATGCCGTAAAAGTAATGAATTTAATGCAAATAATTAACTTACTTAGTAAAACTATTTTGTTAAATTTTTGAAAATACTTTTATTTCTACTTTAGATAAATAATTAATTTTCTTTAAATTTCTAAACTCAAAACAAATTTTAAATATAAAACTGGTCACATTTTCTGTCTCTCAGCCACATAGTTAATCCTCAGTCAAATGTCAACTCGTAATCACTTTAATACACTCACAAACAAGTAGCACAAGCAAGAGATTCAATTCAATGTACAAGCAAGTCACAACAAGACAAACAATACAATCACAAAGTAGTAAGACAAGCAAGCGCAATCAAATGCAAATGTGCAAACAACATGATGCATGTCTATCCCTAACGCAGGCCATGAGCTCATGTGTCGGTGCCTACCCGCTCCCGACATTACCCGGGCACAAGTCCCAGATATGGCTTTCCAGATGCATCAGTGTGCTTATAAGTCGTACGGCTAGGCCGCATCAGTGTGACTTTCCAAATCAATAAGCGTACATCTGAAAAACAGTTCTCAGTGTGTGGGCGTCTCCACTTTACATTTGGCACTAAGGCCCAAACAATGTCACATCTGCTCTCCTGTGGCAAACACTTCATTAATTAATATATTCTTTAAATCCTTATTCTCTGCTCTCCTGTAGCAGAGATTCCTTTTCTTAAAAAAACCAAGCTCAAAACAACACTTAGAACAAAATCTCTCCTTACAAACTGGATTTAAAACATTATGTTTTTCTTAATAAATCTAGTTTTAAAAATAGAATACACCTTTTTCTCAACTAAATAAATCTCAAATAATTTAATTTTCCAAAACCAAATCTTTTTAAAATAACTTTTCAAATAAAACCTCAGATTTTTTTAAAATTTCGACAGCACTTCCCCTAAAACTCGGGGTTAGCCACCCTTTTTTGGGTCCCAACTGAACCATTTTCAACCTCTTTTCAATCAAGAAATCAAATACATATTCATCAAAATTCAGTCACAAACACAACTCAAACTCATCATTCAGTCATTTCAAACAATCATAAATTATTTACAAAAATTCACTAGACTTCTATGGCATTCATAGTTTAAAAACAGTTAATTTCAAAATAAAATCCCCTACTTCCGTATGAAATCAAAATCCACAAAAATTTTGGAGAAACTTTTGACCGAGCTGCTGAAAAGGAAAATGTCAGAAATCATCTGTGTCTCCTAGAACTCCAGTTGGCTGAACTCAAGAGGAAGAGGAGCTATGTCACCGTCAACTTCTATCAGACAAAAATAACGCCAACGTATAGAAGAGAAGGATACGGACACTTTTATCGAATTATATTTTTTATTGAAGTTACGGATCGCAAGTAATCGAAGTTGAAAACTCACGGTTCCATGGTTTCGTTCTCTTCTCTCTCTCACGGTGTTTCTCTCTTTTTTTTTTTCTTTCGTTCATTCGGTGATATGAAAGAGATGAATGTGATTAAAGGCTAAGGGTATTGAATGAGAATTTTGTGATACTAAAACTCATTAGGTGTCAAAATGTTATATATATACAAGCCACGTTTCCTTTCTTTTTGTTTCTTAATTGACTTGTTCATGATTTAAAAGAAAGAATGGATTAGTGCTGAAGCTTTTATTAAGAAAAGGGTTAGGTGTCATGAAAAAGGACATACCTCATTGGTTTTATATATATATATATATATATATATATATATATATATATATATATATTAGTAAGTATAGTAAGCATAGTAAGTATAATAAGCATAGTAAATCACATTTTATTTCTTTCTTTGTTCTCTTAATGGCTTCGGCCATTCTTTTTTTTTTTTTCTTAAACTTTAATAAAATAATAATAATAATAACAATTATAAAAGTTAATTTAAATATTTTGTCTATTAAAATAGCTTCTAATAAATATTTTAAACTAATAGAATAAGTCATAATTGAATTAAATTTTAATAATCATAAAATTCTATTTAATTATTTTTGTTAGAAATAATTTTCTTAAAAAACAAAACTCAACAAATATAATAACTCATAAATAGTTAATTATTTAGTTTTCAAAAACCTAGGGTCTTACAGGTTGAACCCCGATTAAACCATTAATATTAAAAATTCTTGATTTTTTTTACTTCAAGATAATCCATGTTAAATCATGAAGAAAGAAATACTTAAATGCGAAAGCGTGTCTGAATTCATAAGTATGATTGAAAGAGTTTGGTTTATTGATCTTTCTCAACCAAAGCTTTTTGTATCCCTAATAGGGCCTAATCAAAGCTCTTCTAATGAAAAAAGCGCTGCGAAGGCAGCTTTGATGTGTTGAGATTGAAACCTTAGAGTCACTATTTATCAAGGTTCTAAAAACCGGACCGGACCAGCCGGTTCGACCGGGTTAACCGAGAATCGATCAGTTGGCCGGTCCGGTTAATGTCCAAAACCTGTCTGCAAAAAATCGGTGAAAAAACTGGTCAAACCGGTGGTTAACCGGCAAACCGGATGAACTGTCTGGTTTTTTTGAAGATCCAGTTCTTCCATTCAACATAAAAAATGGTGTCATTTTGTTAAAAAAAAAACGCGTGAAGACCCCCAAATGCCCCAATTCCTTCTCCCTTCTCACTCGCTCTCATCATTCTCACTTACCAAAATGCCATAAAATCCCTAACCCACTACGGCGCTACTCCCCTTTCTCTCTTAGCCAGCAGCCCCCCTCTCTCTCTCAGCCAACAGCAATCACCGCCTCTGCCATCGCCGAACTCTTCTCGTCAGCCAGAGGGTGCCTCGCCGCCGGCAGTGACAGATAGAGGGTGCTTCGAGCTCTTGGCCGTCCATCCTCGTCTCCTCCACGTCGTTGCCTTTGGCCATCCATACTCGTCTTCTCTACATCGTTTTCATCTTCGTCGTGTGACTTGCAGATCGAAGCGCGGTCGGCTGAATTCATCCATTGTTAGTGAGTTTGCTCGATCCCGTCTGTCTCACCGTTCCTCCCTTACCGGTAGTCTTGCGCCTGTTTTGTCAGTTTGGTTCCTCTGTCGTCGATAGCTCTGCTTTAGTTTTTTCTTTTTGTTAATTTCTATGATTTTGAGGTTCTATTTTTTAAATATTCAACTCTATTTGCTTCAATTTATGGTAGTATATTTTGTTAATTTTACTCAGTTACTGAAATCTGATATCTGATTCTTGAGTTGCTTTTCTTTTTCTGTTTATTGTGTTCTGAATCTGAATTGGGGTGAGTTGATATTTTTTCTGTTTGTTGTGTTCTGAGTTCTGACTTTTGAATTAGAGTTGGTGGTGGTATGATTAATTTTGTCATGGTGTTTTATATTGATCTGCATATGAGGACATACATGTGTTACAGCTTCTTTATACAAATTTGTTAGACCCATCAGAAAGGTTGCAAAAGACATGCCTAGAAACAGAATAAAATCTTCACCTTCATGCCCTCATCTTTATTCCCTTCCATTTCAGCATTGTTAATTCTACAATGATTTCTTTCTTTAATTTCTCCTTTTACCCTAAATTTAGGAAATTAAACGTTGGTTTAGATTTTTCTTATTTTAATTTTGAAAAGAATAAGAAAAGATCAGATTTTAGTTTACTTACCAGATATTGTTATGGTAACAAAAAAGGTCATGCTACATGTTTCATTGTATGTTTAATTTTTAATAATTTTATTTAATATTTAATTAAACCGGTTCACCCCGGTCGAACCTTTGAACCAGTGAACCAGTCACTCTATCGGTTCATTGACCGGTCCGATTCTCGTAACCTTGCCATTTATATTTGAGTGTGACACCCATTAAACTCTAAGACCCAAATAAAATAATATTGTTGATTTTATTCTTATTTAATTCCAAATCAAAAGTAATAATGATTTATTTAATTTAATATTTATGGTAATAAATGAGATCACCGTTATATAAGTCATTTAATGTGAAATAGCTTAATTTGCGATTATAATTAATATATGTATTGCCCATAAATAGATTAGAAATGAATAATTTTCTAATAATCTCTCACTTGGGCTAGCTATACATATATATTTTCTTGAGATAATCACATCTTATGAACTTTACGCGTGTATCTGAATGCTATTTTCTTTATTATTACTTTAATAATCCGGTTTGTCTCATATATCAGTTATGGAATTGCCGCAGCTTTTATCACATTAGTGTCACGACGAAACTACGATGATCACCATACTAATATACTCAACAACATAAATCAAATTTGAATAAAAAAATTCGGAAATTACATGTAAAAATCATGCATGTCTATTTCTAACTAGTCCAACTTTAATACATTTATGAGATCATGAGTCAGAGTGAAAAAAAATTAAATACTTTATTTCTACAAAATATTTATAGTCGTAAATTTGTCTAAACTATATGAGCATCCAAATGCACACTCCCACTGAAATAATATAACATAAAATGATATGATACCCATATTAATAGTATACATACGAAATACCTTGGGTGTTTGTTTCTTATAAACTAAATATGCATGCATTTATAGAGTTTGTGCTAATTTGCTCATAAAATACTTAAACACTCTGATCTCTCTTATTTAATAACAATTTAAAATATTAGACTACTAACACATTATCACAAATAACTTAAGTGGTCTTTTAAATATATATCCATAATTTGTGACACGTGTTTATAGTCACCTAGTTGGATGCCTTTAAAAAGTTGTTTTATATTCAAGTGCTTCAGTGAAAAGAATAATAAATGTCTTCTCAATACTTTTCCAAAGAACTCTTCCAATGAGCATATAAATATATCTGTAATGGATCAAAATTACTTTGACATCCAACAAAGTCAGAATCTGAATACCAAATGATCTCTAACTTTAATTTCTAACTTCATATGTGTGAACATGTAACATTTTACTATAACAAAATTTGTTTGTCTTTTATTTAGTTATCTATTTTTAACTGACTCAAATATCTGCCAAAAATACCAATAAAGTATACAAAATACCTGTAAGTGTATAAATTTGTTATCCATTAGATTATTGCTGAAGCATAATAAACCTGATACACTTTTGAGTTTTATAACTTTCTTGAGGTACCTAATGAGACTATACTTGTCTTCTTTAGAGTTGAGTATTAACCTTATTTACAATTATGCATGTTGCTGATATACAAGAACAGTGAAAATATACTTACTCCCACTAAACTAATATAAGTCATCAACCACATTTATCTTAAAAGGTCATATGAAATAATAATTTGATAAAATATAAGTTACTAATTTTAAAAGGCCATATGTTAGTCTATTTTATATTTTAAAATAGACTAACATTGATAGATATAACTTTAAAGCAAAATAATATATTCGCATAAGCTACATATCATATGAATAAAATTCATATAATGATGGGACCATCACAAATACCTAGCACAGCATTAATATTTAGTTTTTGGACAAAAATATTAATTTATAAGCGGTACTTTAATACAGTAATTAAACATTGATAATAAATCCTGCCAAACAATAGGTCTATCTTTGGACAAACTTATTATTCATGGAGCCAAATAAGTATCACATGTTTATCACCACAAATGCGCATATAATTTGGCCAAGTACAAAACTTCCTTTGGGCCGATCTGTACTCACATAAACTACGTACGCATAAATTTATTTAGTGCAGCTTACTAAATATTCTCAACAAAATTATGTCAAACAATAAGCCTATCTTTGGATCGACTCATTGTTCACATGAGAATTTGATAATTATACCTATTTATTACCGCATATATTTTTGTTAATTGGTCAAATACCAACTTTTTATTAAGTAGATTAGTGGTTGGATAATTAAATAGAAAATAAACACAAGCAATAAACTTCCTTTGGGCTGATTATTGTATGTATAAATAATAAGGATCGATTTAAGTTTAACTAGTTACCCAAGCATATAGTTACCATTAATATGTGTATGTAATTCGGCCAGAATAGACCTTCCTTTGGATTGACCTATATTCGCATGAATTACATATCACCATATTCCTAATGTTTCAAAAGAAATCAGTTTTCACAAAAGATGCTACTTTGATAGCATAATATTCAATTAATTTATTTTAAAACTAAATTTTATAAAATAGATAGGTGCAATAATTCAAATTGTTATTTATTACCTTACGTAACAAATCCAAGATACTTACATAACACAAAAATTAATAAGTAAACAATAAGCCACGCTATATAAGAACCACGTAATATTGTGTGACTTTTTTAGTTATACATATATTTGCATACGAAAAATGTAAATTTTTTTATTTAATTCAAAATTGAATCCATGACAAAAAAGATTCAAATAACAAAGAAGACAAAAAATTCTCAATGACTCAATTATGGATTTCTAATAACACTTGTTGAAAAGTGTAAGATTTTCTTAACTCTAAAACCATCCATATTAAATCATTAAGAAAGAATTACTTAAATGCGAAAGCATACCTGAATTCATAAGCATGATTGAAAGAGTTTGATTTTTTTATCTTCCTCAACCAAAGTATTCTGTATCCCTAATAGAGTTGAATCACAACTCCTCTAATAAGAAAAAGGGATACGGAGGCGGCTTTGATGTGTTGAGGACCAAAATCCTGGAGTCATTATTTATATTTGAGTGTGGCACCCACTAAATCCTAAAATCCAAATAAAATAGTATCTTTGATTTTATTCTCATTTAATTCTAAATAAAAATAATAATAACTTATTTAATTCAATATTTATGACAATAAATGAGATCACCGTTATATAGGTCATTTAATATGAAATAGCTTAATTTGTGATTATAATTAATATATGTATTGCTCATAAATAAAGATTAGAAAATTAATAATTTTTTAACAATTACCATTAAACCAGTCACTCTATCAGTTCATTGACCAGTTTAATTCTTGCAACCTTGATAAAACCTGAGTTTCTTTGAGGGGGTTGATCAATTTGTTGCGTGTATGTTCAATATAGAACTTTATAGGTCTCACGAGGTATCTAGGTGTCCATACTATAAGTGTCGGATGACTAAGTGGTTAGGGGCTTCGGATATAACCCTGCACTTTTATCATAATAGTTTAAAGAATGGGTATTGAGTGTGGATTAAACACGAAAAAATTGATAAGCAAGGAATCAATCGGTTTGCACCTATTGCCAATAGGGCTAAGAGTCAATCAAGGAGGGTTGACTTGGTTAGAGAAGCAAATATGAAAGACATCAATTGGGAGGGTAACCAGGAGAGATATAGTGAGATAATCTTTGATGTAGTTGGGGTTCAAACTACAAAAAATATCGAGAATGATCCTAATTTGGATGCGGTTAGATTTTATCATCTGTTAGAGTTTGCTACACAACTGCTATTTAAGGGTTGGTTCACTCTAAGTTATATTCCTGTGTCCGAATGATGAGTATTAAGTTCGAGTCAAACCACACCCAAGAGTCCTTTGATAAGTAGACCACCCTTTGTAATGAACTAGTACTAGTCGAAACTACTAGGATCCTGATAAACCACTATTTTATGGTTTATCTTGTGTTTAATTGAGAGATTTTTATCAAGCCTTTACCCACTTATTCATATGATTTGCATGATTTTATAATCCCTTCCTAGTATTGTTTTATGATTGAAAACTTACTTCCTAGAGATCTTTAATTAGTATATTTTAATCCTCCTTTATACCATTCGATGCCGTGATCCGTGTGTTAAGTGTTTCAGGCTTCATAGGGCAGGAATGGCTTAGAAAATGGAGAGGAAGCTTGCAAAAATAGAAGGAACACAAGAAACTAAGGAGATGACCAGTGAGCACCGACGCGCACGCATGGCTCACGCGAACGCGCGGAATGGATAAATTTACAACTACGCGTGCGTGTGCCTGACGCGTACGCATGGATTGGAGTCTGCATAAAAGACGCGCACGCGTGGACGACGCATACGCGTGACAAGGAAAAACGCCAAATGACGCGCACGCGTGACTGACGCGTACGCGTGACTGACGCGTACGCGTGACCTACGCGATCTGCAAAATTAACAGAAAATGCTGGGGGCGATTTCGGGCCGCGTTTTGACCCAGTTTTTGGCCTAGAAACACAGAATAAAGCCAGGGAACAAGCAGAGACTCGACACACAGAGACATACACATTCACATATTCTCACTAGGATAGTTTTTAGGTTTTTAGATCTGAATCTAGAGAGGAATTACTATTCCTCTAGGTTCTCTTTACATTCCTAGTTTATTGCTTTTGCTTTCAGATATTGAAGAGTCATCACCTCCGTTGAAGATACTATTCTAGTTTGTTTCCTTACTTACTCTTTTATTTATTCCATATTCTTAATTCTTGTTTAGAGTGGTAATTGGATTATTTTCATGGATTGTTAATGCAAAGGATTACTTTTATCTTTAATTAATTTTCAAAGCTTTATTTTATTTAATTTATCATGTCTTCTTCTTATATTCTTATGAGCGTTACATTCATGTCAATGGAGTAAACTCTTCACTTAACATGGGGGTTGATTAAAAGGAGACACTTGAGTTGGAATGCTCAAGTGCTTAGTTAATTTGGAAGTTGTTGGCTAGTTCTGTATTTACTAATGCTAGACCTTCCCAAGGGAGAGGACTAGGATTTGCGAATAAGAGTTAGCTCAATCACTTGACTTTCCTTTATTTAGTAAGGGTTAACTAAGTGAAAATAACAATCTCTTTATACTACACTTGAGAGAATTCCAACAAGGATAGAACTTCCGATTAATCATTCCCACAATCAAGGCTTTTTATTTTGAATAATATAAATTCCTTTTAATTTTTATTGTACTAATTCACAATTATTTATTTTCTGTTAATCAATTCTCAAAACTCTCGGAAAACTCCTGATTAATAAATTAGCACCCTTTCTAGCAACTCGTTGGGAGACGACCTGGGACTCATACTCCCAGTATTTTTATTCTAAACTTTTTTGTGACAACCTTTCTAAATTGATGAGGCAAATTTTTGCTGGTTAAGAGCTATACTCGCAACGCTATTCTATTATATTATAATCTCTTAATTGGTCTAACCTCCGCTGCTCGTCAGATCCCTCATAACCATTGAGGCAAAGAAGCTAGCTTTGAAACTAGGACTAAATTTGGTGAAAATTAATTGTTGCATGAATGGTTACATACTTTATTACAAGGGAATCTAAAACTCACCGCTTGCAAATTTTGCGAGGCACTGAGACATCAACTAGAAAGAGAGAGGATTGGTAGACGTAGCCGGAAGAGAATTTCATTAAAAAGAATGCATTACTTGCCCCTAATCCCTAGGCTGAAAAATTGTATATATTTCTGAGTCCGGCCCCTCAAATGACATGACATTGTAACAATAGGAGAAATGATGATTTTATTACATATCCGACATACAAAGAGGCTTGAAAATACTTTGATCGGGTTCACCTCTTTTGATAGATTCACACCAAACTCTAACTTTGGTAACCCGTATTCTTGTTGGCCTGTTGTAGTGACTCCCTATAATCTACTTCCCGAAATGTGCATGAAGGATCTATACATGTTCCTAAATTGTATAATACCTGGTCCAAGTAACCCTAAAGCCAAAATTGATGTGTTCCTGTAACCCTTGATAGATGAGATAAATGAATTGTGGAGTGTTGGAGTATATAGATCTATGACATTTCAACTAAAACAAACTTTCAAATGCATGCTATGTTGATGTGGACCATCAATGACTTTCTTGCATATAGGATATCGGTAGGATGTCGTGTTCTATTTGTATGGAAGATACAAAGTCATTTTGGCTAAATAATAGGGGTGAGAATTTGTGGTTAATTGTCATCGTAGATTCCTTGAGTTCGACCATCATTTTCTGCATAATAAGGACTCGTTTAGGAAGAATAAAATTGAACAGGAAGAGGCCTCATCTGTTGAGTGGTTTAGAGGTTTTGCATCATGTTAGTCATATCTCGAGAATCATCGATAATGGAAGAGGATTGCAAACTCCGAGTTACGACTGAGAGCATAACTGAACGAAGCAAAGTATCTTTTGGAAATAGCCTTACTGAAAGGATAACTTAGTTTGCCATTGCCTAGACGTGAGGCATATTGAGAAAAATGTGTTTGGTGACATGATGCACATAGTCATAAACGGTGATTGAACTAAGGATAACGATAAGGTTAGGTTAGATTTTGTTGAAATTTGCAGGCAACCTGATCTGAACTCAATGAGGCTTGAGAACCAGACGGTGGTCTAAGCCAAAGACTGACTATGCTTTAACAAAGGAACAGAGACAAAATATTTGTAGGTGGATTAGGGGGTTTGAGATTTCCTAATTGTTATGCCTCTAATTCGGGTAGATGTGCAAATGTCACTCAAGGTAAGCTCGATGGGCTGAAAAGTCATGACTGTCACTTTTTTTGGAGTCGTTGCTTTGTGTTTCCTTTTGAGAACTTTCTACTAACATCTAGAAATCTCTCACAGAAATAAGTGACTTCTTTAGGGAGTTGTATGCTACCAAACTAAGGGTTGATGGTCTTTTGGTCATGGAGAAGAACATCCCCGTCATATTGTGTAAGCTAGAGATGATATTTCTCCTTGATTTTTTATGTGATGGAACACTTACCAATTCACCTGTCTTAGGAAGCATTTATAGCCAAAGAAACTTTTGTATTTTGTTCATTCTATTTTAAGCCTCATCTTAAAACCCAAATGATAAAGAAGATTTCCACCACTACATGGCAAAGCGTCTTCAACAAATGTTAGAGGACGTGTGGATGTGGAAGAACCACCTGACGCAATGGCTTCAAAATCAACATTAATAAGACGTATTTGTACTGGGAGACGAATGAGGATTTCAGATATCGTCAGGCCACAAATAGGACCAACAAGGCGTCGGCTAGGGCGTCAAATTATACAAGGGGTTCGGCCACGATTATGAAGAAAATGGCCAAAATGGTATAACTTCTTTAAATATGCTAAGCTAATTTTATCTTTGTTTCTTTAATTAATTGTCACCTTTTTAAATATGCTTATCCAATATGTGCGGACAAAGTCGCTGGACCATCCTATTTTCATGGCAGAGGTCTTCAAGCAAACCCACATGTTCAAGGAGAATAAAGAGAAGTTTGTTAATCAGTGGTCTACGAAAATTTATGTAAGTAATCGACTTTTTATAGAATTTAATAAAATACTATCATATCTATAGTTATGTTAAAATTCACATTGTATATGTTAGGATTTATACAACCAGAACTTCGAGGCCAGGCATAGCAATCTTAGTAAACGGGGGACGATGGTAACGCTTCGAGCACATCCGTGATGGATCCTAATATCGTATAGCACTAGACCGCATCCGAGCCACAAAAGAACCGCATCTTGAAATGGGGTCTTTTCTACCAGCAACCTGCGTGCGTTTACCTTCAGGATTTCCTCAAATTTGGTCACCAACCTTAAAGATCCGCCAGACTTAGATTTGTGTGAGTAGGTCCATAGTCTGATCTAAAGCCTGCATGATCAAGTTCACTAACTATATTTGACTGAGGAGAGGTATAATGAAAAGATGCTCGGAATGTGGAGATAGAATCTCTAAAACAGGAACCGGAGTAGATACAGCACATGCGGCAGCAAATGACTATCTACTATGAACAAATGTGCATGAGAATAACGGTGTTGAAGACGATTCTTTTTCATTTTTACTTGTACCAGCATAAACACTAGCACCCACCGTGCTGCCGCATCAGAATCATCGACGAGGTCATCAGATAGAGGACGATGACGATTTTAGATGATAAATAATGGTGGTTGATTTTAATAACTGATTTTAATATATATGTAATATATAGTTATTATATTTATACCAGGTGACTAGGTCGTTAGCATTTATAATGGTTCCTTATCTTATGATGATTAAGTCGTGTTCCTTCAAATCAGCATTTAAGAGATACGACCAATGCATTAATATGACAAATACAAAACGTGTCCTTTTGATAAACCAATTTGTTTGAAATTAGATAGGAAATGTGGGCTCTGGACTAGCGTTAGCATGGCATGTCCCGTTCTTAAACCTACAACTGTGGCACTGGGCAAAGAGTTGGTTGAATTAATTGAAATGGTTGATGCCGATGGCAGGCAAAACTCAAATGGTGCTAGAAAAATCCATATGACAGTTCGTTATTATAAATAGGGGTGTGCATGGATCGGGTGAAATCAGGTTTGATGTGATCCAGACTCGACTCGAAATATATATCGGGCTTATTTATTAGACTCGAACCCGACCCTAGACTCGATGAAACCTATACACTTTCGGGCCACGATTATATCGGGTAAAAACTGGGCCATTAACATTACATAACCTTAATGCCTTCTTATAAACTAGCATGTGAAAATATCCAAATTTTTAAGACTCCAACCATTATTTGACATGGTAAAATTCACTTAGAAAAATATAACAAGAACCAACTCTTCTCTGAAATTAAAGCATAACCATAATCAATACTAATATTGTCTAATAACACCAAATATTTAAATCAATACAAATAACACAATATTATGTATTAGTCTAAAATTTTATGCATTTTAAACATAAAACATTAACTTATAGTCTTATAATAACTAATAACAAAATATATATATATATATTAAGATTTACAATACTTAAATTTCACATAAGAATAGCCATCATCCATTACTAATAACACAAAATATTAATTGTTTATGATGACCGGGTCACCAGATCGAGTTTGGACGACTCAAGCTATGGCAGGACCCGACCCAAAATAATGATCGGGTCTATTTTTGAGGCCCTTATTCAGTCCTAAACCCAATAAAATTATACAAAATTAACCCCTAAAATATTTAGAGTCGGATTGAGCCTTTGGGTCGGATCGGACCATGCACGCTCTTAAAATTGTAAATAGGGAATAGGGGTAGCGGATGAAAATTTACCTATTTTAGTGTATATATATATATGAAACTTTCCTTTTGTAACTAAGTTTTTCTTCCCCCAACTTTTTATTGTTATTTAAGTCTACAATTGGGTGTAAGCAAATCGGCTCCATTCAGTCGATTATCATGAATTTATAATTTTAAATTAATTGGTATAAATGATAATATTCGAATATTGAGTATGTGATTATATAAAATACTAATATTATTTAAGGTTTGTTTATTTTGCAAATTAAATAAATAAAAGAATTAGTTATTAGAATTCTTTGAATTACTGAACCTAGCTAGGACGATCTATATTAAATTATCAAAAAATATTTCAAAATAAAAGCATATCTCGATCCATGAATATAAATGAAAAATAATTAATAATTTTAATATATTTCTTGATCTTAATATATATGTAGTTTATTGATCTTTTTAATTAACTATTAGATTCTTATTAGACTGAATCTAAAATTTACTATTCGAGTTTATTTATTTGTAGATCAAATTTAATTCGATAAACTTATTTTATATATCTACAAATTTTATATCAAATACAAACAAATACAGTAGATGTTATTCAGATTTGTCCAACCTTATATAGAAGATGACTCCTCTAAAATCAATTGGTGATGTAATAAGAATTCTCCTTTTCATTTTGCCCATTGAATTATGTATCACCATTTGGGAATCAGATTTTAATTTTTTATATCTTAAACCATATAGCAGCAATTCCCCAATGTACTCATCCTAATGGGTCACTAGTTTTCAGGGCTGGCCCGTTAATTGCTAAAACAAAAAGAAAATGAGGATGGAAGATCGAAGATTTGAACCAAACAAAAAATAAAAGTAAAGAAAAAGAAGCTCCGAGATTACTCTGGAACCATAGATGATTAACGGACTCTGTTATTAATTCTGTTAAAAGTCATTCTAATCTTTGCTTATCGTCCAGGTTAACATTAACACGTGGCACATTTTTATTCGTTGCTTCAGCGATATTTTCGTCATTAAGTCGGCACCTCAAAGCCATAAAATTCGACCCTTTCTTTCAACCCTCGTTATCGTACGCAACTCGCAATTGGAAATACGAAAAAGTTCTTTGATCGCAAAAACCTAATCTTCTTGATTCTGTTAATCGCGATCTTTGTTTCAAGGTATGTCTTCGGATTCTGGCTACCTGCTTTAATTGGTTGCTATTATCTGATTATAGAGGGCGTAGTTTGATGATTGCTTTAGGTTATTGATGATTATTGCTTTTGCATTTGCTTATTATTTTTTTGCTTTGATTTGTTTCCGATTTAGGAGAAGTGTGTTAGTTCTTATTGATTTTCTTTCTTTCATTTAACCTTGTTTCCGATCCGATCATTTTTTAATACGAACTCGGAAATTTTGATTAGGTTATGCTTCTCGATATATTTATGCTTTGTAATTTAATCTTTCTTAAATTTTCTTTCTTTCATTTAACCTTGTTTCCGATCCGATAATTTTTTAATACGAACTCGGAAATTTTGATTAGGTTATGCTTCTCGATATATTTATGCTTTGTGATTTAATCTTTCTTAAACAAGTCAAGTGTTTACTGTCTGTTGTTGGAAGATTGGTGCCAAGATATGTTTTTTATGTATTGAGGATCATGATTAGGGTTTCTGTATACATACTGTCATAGTACTGAATCGGTGAGTCTCATAATTGGTTTGCGGTTTTTGGTTGTTTTGTCAAAGCTGTAGAAAGTAATGGTTTCTGAACTGGTTGCGGTTATGATTTTGTTGAGATTAGGTTTGTGATTTAATTTTCAGTTTGATGTCTAAGTACTCTCGGTGGTTGAAAATTTTGTGGCTTTTGTGTTGAACAGATGCAAATCTTCGTGAAAACCTTGACGGGCAAGACCATCACCCTTGAGGTGGAAAGTTCCGATACAATTGATAATGTCAAGGCCAAAATTCAGGATAAAGAAGGAATCCCTCCTGACCAGCAAAGGCTTATTTTCGCCGGAAAACAACTTGAAGATGGTAGAACCCTTGCCGATTACAACATTCAGAAGGAATCCACACTCCACTTGGTGCTTCGTTTAAGAGGTGGCATGCAAATTTTCGTGAAGACCTTGACTGGGAAAACCATCACCTTAGAGGTCGAATCCTCAGACACCATTGACAATGTCAAAGCTAAAATCCAAGACAAAGAGGGTATCCCACCTGACCAGCAGAGGTTGATTTTTGCTGGGAAGCAGCTTGAGGATGGAAGGACACTAGCAGATTACAACATTCAGAAGGAGTCAACGCTTCACTTGGTTCTCCGTTTGAGAGGTGGCATGCAGATTTTTGTCAAGACTTTGACAGGGAAGACCATAACACTGGAGGTGGAATCCTCAGATACCATTGACAATGTGAAAGCTAAGATTCAGGACAAAGAGGGCATTCCACCAGATCAACAGAGGCTCATCTTCGCCGGTAAGCAGCTTGAAGATGGAAGGACGCTTGCAGATTACAATATTCAGAAGGAGTCCACTTTACATTTGGTGTTGCGGCTCCGTGGTGGCATGCAAATCTTTGTCAAGACACTAACCGGAAAGACAATAACCCTGGAGGTCGAGTCTTCAGACACCATTGACAATGTCAAAGCAAAAATCCAAGACAAAGAGGGTATCCCACCTGACCAGCAGAGACTTATCTTTGCTGGTAAGCAGTTGGAGGATGGAAGGACCCTTGCTGATTACAACATTCAGAAGGAGTCCACCTTGCATCTTGTTTTGCGACTCCGAGGTGGAATGCAAATCTTTGTCAAGACCTTGACCGGAAAGACAATCACTTTGGAGGTTGAAAGTTCTGATACAATTGATAATGTGAAGGCGAAGATTCAGGACAAAGAGGGTATCCCTCCGGATCAGCAGAGGCTCATCTTTGCAGGGAAGCAGCTTGAAGATGGCCGTACTCTTGCTGATTACAACATCCAAAAGGAATCTACTTTGCATTTGGTTCTGAGGCTCCGTGGTGGTATGCAAATTTTTGTGAAGACCCTGACGGGGAAAACCATTACTTTGGAGGTCGAAAGCTCCGATACCATTGATAATGTGAAGGCGAAGATTCAGGACAAGGAGGGTATTCCCCCGGATCAGCAGAGGCTCATCTTTGCTGGCAAACAATTGGAGGATGGTCGTACATTGGCAGACTATAATATCCAAAAGGAATCGACCCTCCATCTTGTCCTTCGCCTTCGTGGTGGCTTTTAAACATGGTGTGTATGACTTTTATTGTGGCTTGGTATCCTTTTCAGGTCTTAATGGATGTTGCTTGTTTTTCTATGTTAATTGGAATTGTGTAATAGTTTGAACATTTGCTACAGATAAAAAGTACTACTCTGTTATATAAAATTGCACTATTTTACCTAGATAGTATTTTTTTTTAAAAAAATAGAAAGTACTTATTTAATTATTGCTATAACAACATAGTTAATAAACTTTTATAGAATTGTATATCCCCCACCCACATAACGAGGCGCATACCAAGCAGAATTTGTAAAGGAGTAGTAATGTATAAGTTGGTGATCAAAAGTTTCCGCACAAACTTTGCAAGTGTCTCCATTTTGAGTGAAACCAACCGACCTTATGCTGTTGTCAGGAATTGTTTGAGCTGCCAACACAATAAACAATACTTGATTAAGATTATTGCAAGAACATACCATCTCCTTCCATACTGAGCTGCAAATGGGTTTTATATTATTTAATCAAATTGTTTTTCAATTGAATAGAAGAAAGTAATAGACAAAACGCTCTATGGATTTAAGTAGGAAAAAAGAACATAGCATGGGATGATTATGTGCTTGGATGCACCATGGACTTGAATTACCAAACTCGCAAAGTCACAATTCAGCAGTACATATCCCATCAAATCTTATGTAGAATATGTTTGCGAAGTTAAGACAAAGCTTCTTGCCAACACGAGAATAACAAATTCTTGTGTGTCCTACTAGTACATTCCATTCCCCAACTGAAAAGCTTCTTCCATGGCGCTCAAAATTGACAAAAGCTCACCAGCAATTAGTTCACTTGGTTCCATATTTGCAATGTTACTGCTATTGAATGAAGAAGGGTAAAGGTTCCCTATAACTCTCTCAATTATCACAAACCTACAAACTGGGCACTGTCCTTTGCTTGTTACCCAAGGCACTATGCATTCCTCATGGAACATGTGGTTACATGGTGTGACCATAACTTCTTCTTTTGCCTCAAAATCTTCCAAGCAAACAGCACAACTCTTACCTTCTTCATCCTTGTCTTTCTCCCTTTCTCGCACACCATTCGACCCGTTGTTGTTGTCGCCTCTGTAGTATAGGCTGAGTCTCCGGGCTAGCCGCTTTGGCACGGGGTTGTAGACTTCTTTCTTGAGCTTGCTAAGAGCCATTGACTCAGAATTTTCTACTTGTGGGGGAATCTCTGTGGTTGTTGCGGTTCGCGGCGGTGATTGCCGGAAAATATCTCTGAACCTGGGGTTTGAGCCCCTTCCTATCTCGCCATTATTAAAATGAAATTGTTGCCTGTTATGTGGTTGTGCTTGAAAACTGCAAAATGGTCAAAGTTGGTCAATTAAATCAGCTAGGATTTTCTTGAGTCTTAACCCCTCAAGCTTATGTTTTAAAGCTCCTACTGAACAAAACGAGAGTGAATCGAATTGTGTTTATTAAGTGTGAAATTCACAGGGAAAATTTGGAGAGAAAATAGTCACTAGATTTGGGTTATTGGGTATGAAACACTTGATATTCATGATGCAGCTCATTGGTTTATGCAACTACTAAGATCAAATATAATAAACTCTACCCTGACTAACTACCAAAGTTATACGCACTGGTTAAAACGTTTGTGCACTGTAAATAATAACATTGTGCCAGAATTATGCTCCTGGTTTCTTCCTTTTACTTTCTTAATAATGGAAATTTGATATGATTTAATTCTTATTTAGGCTTTTTTATTATTTAATTCATATTTGAACAGATATTCAAATTGGTTCTAATGAATTTTTGATAGAATATTTTGGTTTCTAACAAATTTTTATTCTCTAGAAATCTTTAAAAATTATGTTTGTCGTACAGATTGATTCATCCATTATTTCGAAGAAAGGCTTAATTTGTCATATAATAATATTTTTGTGATCTAATAGCCTTATATAAAAAAATATGTGCACTACTACCGCAATTATTAGATACTCCCATGGGACAAAATTATTCCATCTATTATAAAACTTTTATAACAATTGGTGTTTAAATTTATGAAAGAATAAACATTTAAATTGGTGTCTAAAAAATTTATTATTCTAAATATTTGTTAGAATTTGTTCGAGACTAATTTTTGCATTTATATTTCTTAAAAAAATTTACACTAAAAAACTTGATTAAGAATTGAGTACAAATTTAAGATATAGGAACCTAGTTAAAGTTGGAGACTTGGAGTATAATTACAGGTAAATACCTAAAATTTACAGACTTAATGGTTAGGAAAAAAAAATTACTAAATCCTGATTCTTTAGCAAATCTGTTTAGCTGGTGTCCTCTGAAATTTACATAAAACAGAATACTTTAATTCCTATAATGTGTATACCATTTGGAATGAGCATCAATAAATACTCAACCAATATGAATATCAAACTAATCAAGAGCAATCATATTTATATTAAGGAATTGTTCAATGATAACCTATTACCTACTTAAACAATTAAATTAAATTAAGGCAAATTATATTTCAATTTGGTCTTACTTTGGAGCAGTGTGGCGTCCTGATGATGGAGTTCTGCTTTCCCACACCCTCCTTGGATCTATCACACCTGAACTCCTGTTACCCTGTTATTATAAACCAAAACCATATACAAAATTGTCACAAATTGAATTTTCTTTTTGATTAACTCACGTGTCGTGTAACAAATTGTTAGAGATATAATTATTCATGTGTCTAAATTTTTGGGAAAAGTAGTATCATAACAAGATATTAGAACTTCTATTATAGAAATGTATTGTGTTCAATCCTTGTCACATAAATCCAAAAAGAGGCTTTGCTTAAAGGGACGACGTATTAGAGATATAACCATTTACTGTCTCTTCCTATCAGCTTAAGCTTTTGGAAGAATGACGCAATAAAAATTGTATATATTATATGTATACTTACAGTGTTATGGTTAGAGCGAGATCTGTAATACACAGGCACGTCATTGGAATCACTATTATCAAAAGTGTAAACATTAAATGCTCTTCTATCACTACTTGTTCTGCGAGAGCCAGGCAAAGGCATGAAATAATTGTTCATATTATTGTTGCTCATGATGATTTCACCTTCCTCTTCAAACTGAACATGTAAATAATAATAAGTGTAATGGGTTCCTTACTTGGGTTGTAAATATAGCTTCCAAGAATTTGTAAACTTTGGAAATTAATGGTGCTGTTCATTTAATTAGTTGTCACAAAGAACATATACTAAGTAATGTTGTCACTTCTACTCTCTCTGCTTTTGAGTTCCTTTAGTTTCTATTCCGATTCAAATCCTTATTCTTACTCCATGTTGATGATGCTTTTCTCTAGTGGCTGCTGCTCAGAAATGAATAGAAAGAAATCAAAGAATCGTATTCTTTCATGTGCTAATGGATCCTTTTTATATATATTTATTTCTGTGTTTCTTGGAGCATTTGAGAATTAAGAGGATCGAAATGCGTAAATTAAATGAGGATCGAAGAGAATACATTTAAATTAATTTTAAGATGCTCATAATTAGAACAATTAATAATTAATTTTTTAAATACAAAAATATTTAAAAAACAATAAAAATAGCCTAAAGTTACTTTATTATCCATCAAGCTTTTTTATTTTATATTTTTTAGTTATAGCTGAAATAATTTGTTAATTTTAGAGGTAATAAACTCATAATTATAAATAGGTTTAATTATTTTGTTAGTCTCTATAGTTTTGCAAAATTTTCAATTAGGTCCTTATACTTTTTTTTCCTTTGAATTGGGTCCCTGTACCAAATTTTTTTTCAATTGAGTCCTTATACTTTTTTTCCTTTTATTTGAGTCCTTGCACCAATTTTTTTTAGTTGGGTCCTTATACAATGAAGCCAATTACTATTAAAAGGGACCTAATTGAAAAAAAAAATTGATGTAGGACCCAATTAAAAAAAAAAAATATAGAGACCTAATTGAAAATTTTGCAAAACTATAAGGATTAACAGAATAATTAAACTTTATAAATATTAGATATATAAAATTATATATGTTAAGTTAAATAAAAATAATTTTGGGTTATTGTATTTCTTAGCATTATTATTTTAAATATATATTATGTATCAGACTAATATCAAGTGTTAAAATTGTATATGATGGGATTGGTAGATTTTTGTTGTCAGAGGTAATTACTATGACAAATTCAACTTTTTTGAAATTAATGTTATTTACATTTTTCATATTAAAATGAGAACTCATAATGCAAAATACATGGATAAAAGGATTCAGTTACAAGATGAGCCCTTTTTTATATATCTGCACCACCACCGATCCATCTCGCCATTCCAGTTGACGAGGCGGAGGAGGGCGACGAGGAGTCAGACGAAGAATACGTGGCAGATAGTACCGACAGTGATTCTTCTGAAGGGGGCGATGGGGAGGAGTTTGTACCCGAGACACCCGCTCAGACTGTGGCGCGCCATGTCTTGCCTCCACCTCACCCAATTCCGGCGTTATTGGCAGTGCCAAGTCACTATCATAGTCTGGATCTGAACGCCATGCATGAGAAGACTCCATTTTCTGACACGGGAGAAGAGGATTACAACCTAGATGGTGGGGTAGAGTTTCGGGTCGGCCACAGGTTCAAATGCTGAGATGCAGTGCCACAGGGTGTGAAGAATTACAGTATTGCAGGAGTGCTAAGTACCGGGTAATCGAATCAAACCGATTAAAGTACCATGTGTAGTGCCAGCAAGCTGCGAATGGGTGTCAATGGAGCCTCCGTGTGGCCCTTCGGCAGAATATAAACAGTTCGTTAAGTAACAGGTCGTAAGAAGTTACAAATTAATTTAACTAAATACAGAAATAAACATTTGTTACCTCGCAGTCATAGGATACTGGTAGATCCCTCTATCTGGTGGACACCACTAAGGAAATCTCTGGTAGATCCAGGACATCAACAATGGAGTGCAGTCGGCGATGTCCGTGACGCCCCACTGTGCCGCCGAACCAAGGTTCTGAAAACCGGACCGGACCGGCCGGTCGAACCGATTCAACTGGGAACCAACAGTGCAAGCGGTCCGGTCCTCCCTTTATAACTGTTCGACAGAAAACGGTGGAAAACTGGCAAACCGGCCAAGAACCGGTTGGTTGGACCGGACCGGTAACCAGCCGGTTCGGATAAAATGGCACCGTTTTTAAACTTGTAAAAAAAAAAAAAAAGAAATGGATCCACCGATCCAGTGATCCCTCGTGACCCAAGCCCCCCTTCTTTCCCCAATCATTCCTTCATCCATATTCTGGAGAACTCTGAATGAAAGAAACCCTAGCCGCGTTGCCCTCCGCTAGCCCTCCATCGTCGCCGCCTAACCCAGCTCCTCAGCGTCGCCGTCTAACCCAGCTCCTCTTCGGCTCTTCATCTTTGCTGGCTTCTCGGCACGGACCCAGGTTAGTGGCTTCTCTTCTTCATCTTCACTTTGGTCGTCTTCTTCAATTTTTGCTCCATTTCTGATTTTTCTTCAAGTCTGCTTCAATTTTTGTTCAAGTCTGCTTCGGTCTTGGTTCAAGTCTTCTTCAATTTTTGAAGTTTTGTTCAAATCTGTCTTGTATTTGCAGATGGTTTGAATTTTTGTTCTGAATGTTTGAAGGTTGGTTCTGGATCTGTTGCTATTGCTGATGGTCCTTGAAGTTTGGTTCTGAGTGTTTTGTTACTCTGTTTTCTAATTGCTGTGAATATTTGAAATTTTGTTACTCTGAAAGTTTGGTTCTGGATCTGTTACTCTGATGGTTTGAAGTTTGCTGTGAATGTTTGAAGTTTTGTTACTCTGATGGTTCTTTTAATTTTTCTCTGGTTATTGATGGCTTTGTTTAGTTTCTGAATGCTCGGTTCTTCTTCTTACTTTTAATTTCTGAATTTTTTGTTCAAATAATATTGCTAATGTTCTTCTTCTTCTTCCTTGCTAATGCTCTGTTTAATTTAGTGTCATCACTGTTGAGTCTGTTTCAGTGTTTTGAATGTCTGATACTCTAATTTGTGATTTCTGAATCTGAAATTAATTAAATCATTGATTTTGTGTTGTTGAAATTGTTGATTAAAATGGATTTGTTATGCTGCTGTTGCCGTTTTTTAATTTTTAAGTATGATGTTTCTTAATTTTTGTTGAAATAGTTGTTGATTTCAGGGTTTAGAGTGATTATTTGTTGGTAGTATTTAACTTTTGTTGCTGCTTCTTTTTTCTTTCTTCTTTTGTTTCTTACTGATTTTCTGTATTGCATTTATGTTTGACATTGTTATTGCTTTAGCTGTTGAGCTTGTATCTTGATAATGTGCTTCTGTTGCTTTAACTCTTTCTAATGCTAACTTATAACAAAGTTTTCTTCTGGCAGGTTTATCTTAGACACTTTGAGTTGCATTGCGGAACACATCCATGCACAAAGATACTGGAGGTATTACAAGCAACCTGCTTGGAGGTTTATCCAACTGTCTTAGGAGATGCATATTTGGTATATTATCTATGGGTCCTATGCCACATCATATTGCTTTTATCATGGATGGGAATCGAAGGTTTGCAAAGAAGAGTAACTTGGCTGAAGGGATTGGTCATAAGGCTGGATTTCCATCACTCATTTCCATGCTTAGGTATTGTTATGAATTAGGAGTAAAGTATGTAACTGTCTATGCATTCAGCATCGATAACTTCAAAAGAAAGCCCAATGAGGTGCAATCCTTGATGGAATTGATGTGAGAAAAGATTGAGGAGTTGCTTCAAGATGAAAGCGTTATCAATGAATACGATGTTAAACTACATTTTATTGGAAACTTGCAGTTATTGGCTGAACCTGTGAGGATTTCAATGGAAAAGGCAATGAAGGTCACTGCTCACAACAAACAGAGAGTATTGTTAGTTTGTGTAGCCTTAACTACCTCATTTTTTGGTGTCATTCCTTTTATACTATTTAACTTGAGTTTGTATATTAATAAGATTATATGAATTTGATTGATGACGTTTAATGTAGTTTTTTAAATTTGAAAACTATTTTAATATTTATATTATACTATAATTATATTTTAGGATGTTTATTTATAATTTATTTATTATTTTATTTTAAAACGATTTTTCCAGTTGAATCATCGGTTAGATCGGTTGGACCAGTAAACCAGTGAACCAGTAGTTAGAACGGTTTGATGACCGGTCCAGTTTTCCGAACCTTGCGCCGAACACAATGACTGGTACGTCTAGGCCAGCACGGTTGAGCCCCAAGACAACGCCCGGCACTGCCCGAAGTCCCAGAGGAGAGGGAGCCAACGCACGTGAACCAAGTTGTTCGACTTGTCCGTCATCAGATATCCTCCGATCAGTAACAAAATGTAGCACCTGGCATACTATCAGAGGGTCTCCGGCTCGTCTGTAGGGGCATCTGGCGGACACGATCCTGCAGCCAAACAAGCTTGAGCGTGAACGACTCTTTCCTCTGCACCGCCTGCTGTGGAGCTACCGGAGGCTTGGCACCAAGCAGCTGCTCCACCAACGCCCACGTCACCACACCTACCAAAGTCACGGAGGCACCCCCAACTGGGGTCCCGTGTGTGCGTAGGCCAAGGTGGTACGCCATGTCCTGCTGGGTGATAGTGACATCACCCTACGGGAGATGAATCGTGTGCGTCTCCCGATGCCATCGCTCCACGAATACCGAAATCAGGGAATTGTTAAAAGTAAAATCCCTAAGGGACACTGTGGCGCCGAATCCAGCCTCAGCGAGATACGGGACGATGGCGTCCAGTGGAAGAAGGGTATGACTCACTCGGCGAGGCAGTAGAAGTCGAGGCCTCTGAAGAATAAAAAATAATTCAGCCTTATACGAAAATAATTTTAAATTTTTTGTTTATTGAATTCTTATACTATTTTTTAGTTTTGTAATTAGATCAATTTAATATGATTCACAAAAATATTAAAGTTAAATAAATATTTCTTTCTAACTTACATCTACTTCTACCTAAGAACATATTTCTATGTTTCTAACTTACAAATATTTCTAAATTACATATTACATACTAAACAAAACTTAACTACAATGTTATAAGTAGTAACAACCTAGAACAAGTAAAACAGAGTTTCAAACTAATAATTATGTCATAACAACCTTACACAAGCAAATAGAGTTCTAAATTTTTACTAGAGACCTAGTGCTAAAGCTACAAACTATGTTCTAGTTTTTAGCAATTACCCTAACCATGGCCACATACAAATAACATTTTCATATGGGATTGCACAGAATTAAATAGAACAAAACTAACCTCAAAGTCGGCTACTCTGGTGTAATGTGACGTCTTGTTCAACCTGTTGATATCTCCGTCGTTTCCCGCCTGGCGCGCCATCGCGGTATCAATCAATAATATGATCAGAAAGGGATAATAGAGAGGAGAAAGTGGTTGACAAGGTCAAACTGGGGCTAAAAACACGCATGTGAACGATATATACTTATAGGCGTCAACAGACCTTATCTCGTTTACACTGTAAACGAGATAAAAGAGGGATATTGATTTCGGTAAATATTTTTTAAATTATTTATTTCGGTAATTATTATAATTATTTTATTTATTAAAATAAAAAATCCATCTAGTGAATAAAGAAAAAAAAAGGCTCAAATATAAGAGAAAGGTAAGGAAATAATAATAATAATAATAAGGGCAAAAAACATAAATAAGCCAAGGGAGAAAATAATTTACGTGAATAAGCCAAAACGAAAATTGCTTCATGAATCCACCAATGCACGTTTATATGTAGTTCGAACCAGTTTGGTTCGAACTCCATTTCTACATAATTCGAACCAGCTTGGTTCGAATTATACACAAACACATGCACACACATAATTCGAACCAGCTTGGTTCGAATTACACACAAACACACGCACATACTAATTCGAACCAGCTTGGTTCGAATTACACACAATAATTCATAGTATAATTCGAATTATGCTGTTAAAAAATTAATAATTTATTAAAAAAATTTATTAAAAAAATTAATAATTTAAAAATTAAAAAAATATATATTTTTATTTCATACGTTAAAAAAAAGCTAACAAAATATTTAATTACGAGACTTCTTTAAAATATTAATGAGCTATCAATTCGAATTCCATACAATACTTTTCTGTCCATTTTTAATAGTTCATGAATATTTTTTAATAAATTTTTTTAATAAATTTTTTTAAATTATACTACAAAAAATATTTTATCCTATGCAAAACAATTTTAAAAAAATGGCTTAAAAAATGTTAGGAGTACTATAAAAATTTGTAATGTTATAATAACTTAGGTAAATACATGCATGTACTCAAATTTTAAATAAAATACTCTACGTAGTCAATAATAATTTAGAAATGAAAGAAAATATTTTATTCCATACAAAATAATTAAAAAATATATTTTATTCTATACAAAATAATTTTAAAAAATGGCTTAAAAGATTGTAATATTCTAGTGATTTAGGTAAATACATGATAAAAATATTTTTTCTTTAATTTCTAAATTATTAGTGACTATGTGGAGTATTTCTTTAATGTCTTAAGTCATTAGGACATTACAAATTTTTATAGTACTTCTAACATCTTTTAAGCCATTTTTTAAATTATTTTGCATAGAATAAAATATTTTTTTGTGGTATAATTTAAATAAATTTATTAAAAAATATTCATGAGCTATCAAGAATGGGCAGAAGAGTATTGTATAGAATTCGAATTGCTTACCATATAATTTGAATCAGAGTAATTCGAACTTCGCTATGCGTAATTCGAATCATGTAATATCTCACCATATAATTTAAATAATTTTATTAAAAAATTATCATGAATATTTTTTAATAAATTTATTTAAATTATACCATAAAAAATATTTTATTCTATACAAAATAATTTAAAAAATGGCTTAAAAGATGTTAGAAGTACTATAAAAATTTGTAATGTCCTAATAACTTAAGACATTAAAGAAATACTCCACATAGTTACTAATAATTTAAAAATTAAAGAAAAAATATTTTTATCATATATTTACCTAAATCACTAGAATATTACAAACTTTTATAGTACTCATAACATCTTTGAAGCCATTTTTTAAAATTATTTTGTATAAAATAAAATATATTTTTTAATTATTTTGTATGGAATAAAATATTTTCTTTCATTTCTAAATTATTATTGACTATATAGAGTATTTTATTTAAAATTTGAGTACATGCATGTATTTACCTAAGTTATTATAACATTACAAATTTTTATAGTACTCCTAACATTTTTTAAGCCATTTTTTTTAAAATTGTTTTGCATAGGATAAAATATTTTTTGTAGTATAATTTAAAAAAATTTATTAAAAAAATTTATTAAAAAATATTCATAAACTATTAAAAATGGACAGAAAAGTATTGTATGGAATTCGAATTGATAGCTCATTAATATTTTAAAGAAGTCTCGTAATTAAATATTTTGTTAGCTTTTTTTTAACGTATGAAATAAAAATATATATTTTTTAATTTTTAAATTATTAATTTTTTTAATAAATTTTTTAATAAAATTTTTTTAATAAATTATTAATTTTTTAACAGCATAATTCGAATTATACCATGAATTATTGTGTGTATAATTCGAACCAAGCTAGTTCCAATTAGTATGTGGTGTGTTTGTGTGTAATTCGAACCAAGCTGGTTCGAATTATGTGTGTGGAGTTCGAACCAAACTGGTTCGAACTACATATAAACGTGCATTGGTAAATTCATGAAGCAATTTTAATTTTGGCTTATTCACGTAAATTATTTTCTCCCTTGCCTTATTTTTGTTTTTTACCCTAATAATAATAGCAAATTCTTTTTCTTCTTTTGTTCGTGCTGGGTTTGAGTTGCAGTCTTCAATTGCATTCAAAGAGCCACTTGCATAACCAATCTTTGCCTCATTACTTCAGAAATCCGAACGCAGTGCAACACAACAACAAACCACCTCATTCTAAAATCGACACGCTAACCGTCATCTTCACTTCTTCGTCGTTTTTGTAGAACTTAGATGCGCGCCTCCACCATAAGAAAACTATGCACCCTCAGTACCCTATTTCGCCGTCACTCAACACGGAAAGCCAAGGCACTTGCCTCTTCCCCTTCCGTTTCCATTTCTGAGCACAATGCTTCTGAGTTCAACCACTCTTCTATGAACCTCAACCGTGTCCCTTCTCGAGGTAACCAAAAAAAAATAAACTTTTCCATATTTGCAAACAATACCCAATCATGTCTCAACTTTTTTTTACCCCTAACCACCATTACCGTTGTTCCTCATTTCTCAGTAGCTTTTGAACTTCGTTGCATTAATGGGTTTTGCTTCTTGGAATTGAGGGGATCGAAACAGAATGATAATAATAATAATAATAATAATAATAAATAGAGTAAAGTAGCTGGGTTTTTGTTTTTCCACCTAAAGAGGATAATAATAATAATAATAATAACTGAACTTTGTGTGTGATCAAATGCTTTATTTTTTTGTTGCTGTATGATTGGGTTCCCTCTGTTGTGTTCGTAGTAACGTTTTTTTCTTTTGAATTTTTAGGTGCAGAGGATTCTCCTGATGATGATAATACGTCTTCCGAGGTTTCTTCTATATTGTACAGTAAGTGTTTGTGAAATTTACTGTGAGAAATGCGGAGTACTAAAAGTTTTGACTTGGTTATGCTGCAATTTTGGAATGTTTCCAGACATCTTAAAATGGTTGATGCTAATCTTTTGGGGTGTGTCTGTGCACCCTTTTCGTTTTGCAGGTCCATCTCTGGCAGAGGAACCTGTTGTCGTGAAAGAGGAACCTGTTGTTGAAGAAGTTGACTATGGCAAAGCAAAAATGGAAAAAGTAATAGATTTCACGTGGTCTCCTAATCTGTCTGCTGGCGACCATTTGTTTAGACAGAAGGGTGTAGCCCATGAGAGGAAAAGCAAATGGATTTTTAAACTCGTCAGCGAAGATCGTTTTGATAGGTTAGTTAAAATGTGTGCGAAAAGACTAGGAACAGAGGTGGCCTTTGATGTGTTTCGTCAGCTGGGTCGAGAGACTGATGTGAAAGAGTTCAATGCATTAATAAAGATGAGTATACAGAAGGCAAGGACTACTAATAATGAATATGTTGCCATAGAAGAATTGAGTAAGGCTTTTCGCCTTTTAGAAAATATGAAGGAGTGCGGTTATAAGCTAGAAGAGGAAACGTACCAACCACTGCTTAGGTATGCCATAGACATGGGCATGGTTAAAGAGTTTCAACTTTTCTCTGATGTGGTCAGAGCTGAGAATCCCTGTTCAGTTTCACGGTTGGCTTACTATGAAATGTTGCTGTGGATAAGAGTTGAAGATGAAGAAATGATTCGAGATATTTGTGAATATATTACCGTAGAAGATGACCAAGACACTTCTGCTATGCGAGGTTGGTGAATCTATGTTTCACGAGCATGAACTTTTTATAGTTTATTTCAGATAACAGTAACATATATTTGAATCTACAGCACAGGTTTTTGGCAGTACCATGTGGGACATTCATGATTTGCTTTATTTTAATGTAGAGACTATGCTGATGCTTTTTACAAGAGATCCTTTTTCATTTGATTTGGGATCGTGTGCGATGCATTGTGAAATGGAAATACTAAATATTCTGCTTTAACTTGTTATCTTTGTTGGACATGGGTGTGCTTTGTCATTGTACTGCAATTAACAAGTTAGTCTTTGTTCACATCTTAGATATTAGAAACATGGTTTGAAAATTCATGCTAAATTTTATTCCCAGGACATAGTTAGCACCTAGCTTCATAATAATAGAGGTGATTGTGCCACGCCTAACCTGACACATATTGATGCAATTTCGCTTATTGTGTGTTCCATTGTAAAAGGAATTTTTGTTACATGTGGCACTAACATACGTTAATTGGAATCAAATCTTGTTGCAGAAAATTACTTATTGGCTCTTTGTGAAAGTGATCTGAAAATCCAGATTACAGATGCATTGAAAAATATAGATATAACAATGCTTTCATCTGCAAAATCTATAGCAAGTGTATTTCAATCATTAGGAAGGCTACAGTTGGAATCTCTTGCCAAGAATTTACTTTTGGATTTGAGAGCACGAGGTATGACTATGACCTTATACTTATTTAAGCTCCTTTGAAATAGTACAAGAGGAGGATCATTGTTCTGTTTTGAAAAGGAGTCTTTATACATGTGTATGTTAGTATGTATGCATGCATGTATTTGTTTCCTTTTTGTGTTTCGGATTCTCTTGTACTAATATATAGTACACGGATCCACTGCTGATCAAGTATAATCCAACTATTGCACTTGCTTAAGTAGTTATTATGTTGCTAGTGACAAAATATACAACACATTGAGGGTATAGATCATACTATGCTAATCACGTAGTCATCATGTAATTATAACTTGAGAGTTAACCTTAGGAACTTCTTTACATTCATTTGCATCTGTGTAGAGACAGATTCAAAATCCTTTTCTATGTAAGGAGACTTCTCATTTAGTTAGCCTTTTCCACATCCTTAGAGATATCTTCTATCCACAACTTTTCAATCCAGCGTTTTTATCATGTTTAGGAATTCACCTAGTCTTGGGTCTCTTTAACTTTGTCATCCTGTCTCCTTGTCTAGGAAATAAGTCTCTGTCTCTTGTGTCTGTGTTAGGTACTTGGGTATTATGGGGTGCCCAAAGTCCCATATTGGGTAGTATGGGATGCTTGATGTTGTATTTAGGAGATTAGCTCTTAATGTTTGGTTTCCCCACTAATTGGTGTATTTGGTTGGGGCATAACTATATTAGATAGCAAACACGTGGATAAGAAAGTTTGGGCAGAATTGGATATTTGGCCTCTATTTGGTGTAAAACTCATGATTTTTTAGAGGGTTTCCCCTCTCAGACATTTATAGAATCTGAAAACTCCACTTTGTTAATTACCTGTTTTTTTTTCTGCTTTTGTTGTCTGTCTTAAAGACGTTCTGCTTATACATGTAATGCATAAAACAAATCTTTTGATATATTCTTTCGTCTAAATCTCTTCGATCTGGTTGAAGCTTAATATTTGGGTCCACAAGAGTCAAGAGTGTCACCCACCAGTCCCAATTTTGTCCAAAATATCAAGAACATATTTCTTCGAGAGATGACAACTTTGGTTTTTGATTGAGCTACTTCAATCCCAAGAAAAATATTGCACCTATTCCTGTTGTATGATTCTAATACATACTCTGAGAAGGGTGGGAGCAAGAAAGAAGATTCTATTGAGGCAGCAACAGGGGGCCAATAGAATTCCTCCTTTACTAGCATGAATAGGAGACATAAAAGAGCAAATGGTGGGGAACCACCTGTGTAACTAATTAGGCCATGTGCAAGAGTTAGCGGATGGGTGTGTGATCCTGGGCCGATTCTGTTAGGGATGAGAGAAAGATTCTCGTTCTATAGAGGAAAAAGGGATAATGAGAAGGCAGGAACGAAGACAAAATTGGGAGCGGAGCATGGGAGTCTATCTAACACTACCATAGTGTTTTTCTGCTCTATAATTTCCTGCATTTCCAGTATAATTCTATAACTGGGGAAGGGGTGATTTCACACTAATTCATTCCTACCCCAGCTCTTCTAGTTCTATTGTTTATTTCTATCTCTTTTTCTTCCATTTGTTATAGATTCCTTTACAATCATTACATGTAATGGCAATATTATCCATGTAGGCAACTAGATTGATGGATTGACCAAAGGAAGCATGTTTTTAGAGCACCAACTCCAAACATTTAGAAAGGCACACCATTTCTAATAGGCATTTCAAGTATTTGGATTCAGAAGTTCAATTCCAATTATGAGTTAAATTCTAAGCACCAAGTAGAGTTTGAGCCAAAATAAATTAAGACATTAGAAATCTATTTCCAAGTGGAAAGAATGAGTTGATGTTGAATCTGTTGAGTTCTGGTTCTGTACTTTTGTTTATCTAGGGAGTTGTGTTTTACTCTAAAAAGTTGTCCTTAATGGTGGTCTTTTATAAGTAATTAGAGTTTTTCATTTTTTATGTAATGCAGATTTTGATGAAGAAGATATTTCAGGCTTCATTGCTGATTATGCTGTTAGCATTCCAAATTTAGCGGTAAGGAACTTCTCATGAATGCTTCTAGTAATGTCCTTGATGCTGTGTGATGTCAGGAGGCTCGTCAGCATATCTATATTTTGCTGCCTTCTCTTTTCCCTCTTCCTTTTTTTTAGAAAATTTCATTAAGATGAGGAAAGGGAAAGACAAGATTGGGTGGTAAGAGATCCCTTCCAAAAGCAAAGCAAAAGAAAGATTTATCTATAAAGCATAGTTTTCCAATCTTTCAACATGTCTGAAACGGAAGTCCTTTAACCTATGTTTTAACTTTTACGTTTTCAAGATAATTGAGACTTGAGTCACTGTGGATGTTATATAAATCTAGTTGGTCCGTAAGTTTGCGTATATTTTACCTGGGACAAACAACTTTTCCATTTTCCATATCTATAAAATGACCGATGTGCATCTAAAATGATTTAAAACCGTTTTCGCCCACTTTTACTGATTTTGGCAAAAAGAAGTGGTACACATGCTAGTTGAACAGTGGACGGATATGTACCTTAATAAGTGTCTGAGCAGACATAAATCCCTGGAAGTGATCATATCTTCTTAAATTCAGTTATATAGTATGTGCATTATTCAATTTATATATTATGCAGAATTGTTTGCTGAAAGTTGGTAGATAATTCTGAGGACATGAGGGGAACAGTAGGGTGCTGCTGGAAATTGGCTTCTCCCATGCCCCTAATCACAAAATGTTATAAATTGTGATCTTATTTCAGAGATGTGGGAAGAAGTGTTTTCAAAGGTGGCGTTTGGCATAACATTTCCGAAAATAATTTCTTTCTTTCTTTCTTTCTTTTTTTGCTTAGGTTGAAGATATCATCTCAAAATTCAAGAGTTTGCATGATCTATTGGAAGTTTTACATTCATCGTCATCATATGAAAAGCTGATTATGTATTGCTGTGATTTAGATATATGAGTATCATTTGGTTACAAGAGCCTCTTCCATCAGATTGAAAAAGGATGGTAGAGTGAAAATGATAACATGACCTATAGAATCCCTGGAGTGCACTGAAGCACTTCTCTTGGCATCATCCTTTGCCTGACCATAATATGAAGAGCAAACTTTGGACAAGATGATGAATGGTAATCTGTTTATTCATGTATTTAAAAAGAAGTCAATGAATAAAGTAATTTTTTCATATAATTTATTCTTAGTCTTGTCATAACTCCACTAGTTCCACAACCGCTTCTTCCTTTGTTCTGTCTATTGACATTTGAGGACTTGTCTTGTCAAAAGGATATAAATTCATAAGGAAACAGTAGAAAGAAAAAAATTAAGGTGATATTGACCGAGATCTCTCTTGACCACTTTATTCAAAATTTTCAGATTTACAAAACAAGGACAAATTCATCACAAAGTGGCTCGAATGAACATCGAAAACAAGCATAAATATGCTTTAATTAATCCTAATCTTTACTTCTTGTTTAATTTAGTCACTAGACCTCTCAACTACCAAAAAATGCTCTCACAAAAACTGGAACATGTTGGCTATAGTGCAGTTTTCGTTTAGCCAAAACTGTTGTAAAAGGTGTTAGAATTTGATTATTTTGAACTTGAATTTTGTATTGCTCCTTAGGTGCGCTCCATATGGATTTTAAGAGAGGTTTTTTAGACACATAAGAGGACAATAATTCATCATGATTACTGCTGAAAAAATAAAAAAAAAAAAATAGAGAAAGAACAAGAGTTCACCTTGCCGAATTTTCGGTAAAAACACGAAAATTAGTAAAAATGGGTAACAAATTGTGTTTGTATGGCTTGGATTCTTAAAGAACACTTGAAGAACAATGGAAGAACAGTAGGAATGAAGGATGGGACGTGGAGGAGAAGTGCAAGAATTTACTCTCTTTCTCTTTCTAAAACTTGGTTATTTTGTGCAAAAATGCATAAAGTGTTTCATGAATTTTGTGATCAAGATAGGATTCCTTAAATAAAACTAAGGTGAATTAATTGTGGTAGAAGGGACTAAGAATTTCGTGGTTAAGGTCTGAGGATTAATGAAGAAGGGGCGTGAAAACAAGGAAGCTTGATCAGCGCTTGCATGTCGAGCTTATCCACAATTAACCACAGTTAGTTACTTAGAGTTAAAAACACAGTAGAGAGGGATGAGAGGCTAAGAGGGAGGGGCGTGTTGCTTGGGAAACAAGCAAGAGAATTCGGAGTCTCTAATAGTCGTTTACAAAATACTAGTCAAAAATTCGGTTCGGGATAACTTTTACCATGTGGTAAAATAATTAATGGCTAAGATTTATTCTTAAAGAAATAAATCATGAATGGATGGCTAATATTAATCTTAGGACACAATTACCAAGGTAGAAATTACTTTTGCCACTAATTTTGTTTTTGGTTATTAACTTTTTCCCGACGCAAGAAAAATCGTCACTAAAAGTGAATTTCCGGCTTAAAAAGCCTATAGTGAGAAAAATAAACCAATGACAAACAAGTGTTTATTTTTTACTAGTCAAATTTGACTTAAAGAAATTAATTACCCTCATAAAGTCAAGTTTGACTTATTAATTATCATTTTCTAATTTATTTTTGTTTTTTTATCATTGGGTTTGCCTCACTAAAAATTATTGGATCGTAGTTCAAGATTTTGCAAAATAAATTACAAAATTGTTAGAAAAATCAATTTATTAAAAATCGAATTCTTACATCCCTCAACTCATCATCATCATTATCATCATTCATGTCTTCTTCTTCTAAATCAATATAGTTTGTTTGATCTATTTTGTTGTTCGATCTAAATTGTTTGTCTTACTCCGTGTTACACCTGATTCATTCAGCCTCTCTATTCCGTCACAGCTACTCATATTGATGTCGTCATATTTTTTGGGAATGTAATCAATCTCATCTTCTACTAAATGTAGGTGAATTTGCATCATGAATATAATTAATATATGACCACACAAAATTTGGAATTTGATTTGTAATCTAATTAATTGAATAAATCATTATGACAAAAAAAAATGTATTTGATTATCATAAAATATGATAACACGCTCCTTTAGCTGAGAGTGTTATTTAAAAGAATAGTGCTAGGAGGCCAGTAATTTTTGTGTTTTGTAATCATTAATTGGCCATTAATAGTATTTTTAATGGTATGAGATTATATCCAATAATAAAAGATCACTCACTTTTCTTTTGATGGTTAAGTGCTGACCACAAAACACAAAAATTGCTGACCCCTAAACTTTTTCTATTTAAAAAATATATATTTTTTATTATTGGTAAATTATTGTTTATCTAACACTTCTCATAAATTATATATTCTACTACGGGTAGGTTCAACGAAATTTTAAAATAGACATGATAAGTGATAAATTGTCTGCTTCAAGATAAATAGATAGGAATTATTCAGCGTATTATTTGTTTACGATTATGTTATATATACATTAAAATCAGTCATTAAAATTAATTAACAGTATAAAATATATATTAAAATATAAATATATATTAAAAATAAATTAAATTATATATATATTTATATATAAATATATTGATGATTGATTTAGTATACAAAAAATATTTTTAATTTATTTATTATGTACTTAAATTAAATTAAAATAGATACGGACACTAATATAATTATTAGGATGGTACCAAGAAGCATAAAAAAAAAAGTAATGTATTACTAAAAATGAATCATATCTCTTCAGAAACTTAGACCTTGCTAATTTATATAACATACACTTTTAATAGTCTTAAGAGAGTTAATTAATTTTTCTAAAATTGAATAATAAATTATATCTAATTCTATAATTATCTTTTTCACTAACAATAATAACTATAAATGAATCAGTAACACTTTTCATTTGTCTCTCAGAAACAAATATATAATTATAAATGAATCAGTAACACTTTTCATTTGTCTCTCAGAAACAAATATATAATCTAAAGATTTTCATTATAATAATCATTTTATTACCGATAATCTAACGTCCACCATGGACAGACACGGATGTATATTCAACAGTATGGAGGCAAGTGTACCTCCTGAATTTTAAAAAATTTCCGAGTAATGTATAGGAATAAAATATATTTATCTCCGCCATATAAATTAATATTTGATCCCATCATAATTTTTTTCGGCGTACGGGTCAAGAATAAAAAAAGAGAAGACTCTGCCATGTTATTAATATTGAAAAATTCAACACTATATTGAGTATTTAATAAAATAATTAAATCAATAATAATAAAAAATGAGAAGTGAAAAAAGTCAGTAACTCTAATCGTAATTATCCCATAAGACTTTTTTTGGTGACTAATTATCCCATAAGATGTTACTGCCGTTCTCATTCTTCTTCTTTTTTTTTTCTCTAAAACTCTAACACTTTGTCCTTACTAATCGCCACCGCGAAGTCGTCAACCGCATCGTGCCATGCCAGTGTCACACTGCTAATGTCACTGCCTTCGTCGTAGCTACTTTGTATCACTGCTCTGACATTGTTCTCCATTTCTTTCCCTGTATCGCTACTCGGATGCTCGCGAGATCGCGATACACATATTCGATTCTAAACTTCCATTTTGCAGCATCTTTCAAATAGATCAGAATTCAGTTCTCTAATCTCCACTCTTTAATTTTTTTGATTTAACTAAAAATTTTGAAGAGTGTTAGGAGAATATAGCAAGTTTTGTGATTTGTAGTCATTAATTAGTTATTATTAGTATTTTTAATAAGGTGTGATTATTCATTTTTTTTGTTGGTTAAATACTAGCCAAATTTTAATAAAAGTGCTAATTTTTTAAACTTTTTCTTATAATAATATATTCTATAAACTTTTTTTTCTATTCTATGATTGGTTTATTGAATGATTGTCTATTTTGTATCTGTATTATCTTTTGGATTTTTGTGGGATTGTAAATTATACTGCTATGCAACATGTATATATGTATATGTGAAATTTTGTCATTGGAGAGATTTGGACTCTCATCAATCTCTGTCAGGTGAGTCCAAAAATAAAGGGTGAAAAATTTGGAGAAGAGAGTGAGTGAGAGAGAGATGAACAAAGGAGGAAGGTACAAATGAAGAAGTTATTAGTGAATTGAAATTTGGAGAATTGGAATCGGCAGAAGGAGAGAATTGGAGAAGATGAGAAAGAAAAATTTTGGCGAAGATAAAAGTTGTGTTTATTCATCATCTGTTTCTACATTACATGCTTATCTTTATATAGTTATACAAAAACTAATTAACTTAATCTGCTTAACTAACTTTACTAACTGATAACTCTAATTAACTAATACTAACAACAGTAATTAACTAACTAATTCTAAGTCTCTCAGATTACAGTATATGATAGGAAAAACAATTATTCTGCACAAAATTTAACTTCAAACAACCTCTATCTCTATGTCCCTTAAAATCATGACACGGATAACAAAAAACACAAATGAAAAAGTAAAATTTTAATTTAAGTTTCGAGTGAAGTTAATGGCCCAAATAGAACTTAGAGTCTTTTTTGTGAAAAGTCTCCAGGTCATAGTTTTTTTTATTAAATTGTGAATTGTATTTCGATGACAATATTTTATTTGTTAATCAATTAATAATTTAGATTTATATTTTATAATTTATATTGCTATAGATTTATTTATAATTTAAATTATTATTTTAATATTTTAAATTGTGATTTAGATAATTTGAAGATCAATTATATTTATAGTTATAAAATTATCATTATGTTATATACTTTACTCCATGATTAAAATTTTTTGGATATGTCACTAACCACTAACGACCATGGTTCTATCAATTTCAATTTAAAGTTCGTGTCCGAAAACAAAAAGCATTGTATGCCTCTAATAGATTGCAATATAGACCAATAATACTCTAATTTGCAGGCGTATTATTTTTGGGAAATTATATGGTACAGATCTAAATCTGTACAGATTTAAAGATATGATTACGTGGTCTTAATCACACATTCTAAAGCCATACTTTTCATCTAAAACCGTAACTCTTCACAAAGAAAAGCGTCACCTTATGGAAAAAGTAAATTA